>NC_035449.2:17627352-17922352 GCF_002127325.2 Helianthus annuus
GATTCGCTACATCGCACGACCATGAGGCAGGACCCTCACACAGACGAGCTCCGTCAGCTACGCACCACACTGCAGCCAATGATCTTTGGGATCATTCGCCAGCCGGCTAGACACTCGGTGTCTATGAGCACTTCGCACACTACCCCAATCATTTGGGCCCACTCGGAGAATGGGCCCCATGGTCTCATGGATCTTACATACCGCTCCATCAGGACCGGAGGACCACCTTCCCTGGTGATCACGAGATGGAAGTTGTATGGAAGACACGGACCCTTCTCTGCCACCAGTCAGGTACGGCCAAACCCATCCCATCGAGATATCGGATGGGGTCACCATTTAGGGGAATCACCTACAATGGTGTTGATAGCTTTCAGGAGAGGGTTTCGGCCAACATGATTGGTATTACACCCCCAGCCGCCCACAACTCTCCGATGCTCCAGTCTCACCAATGGATCGCCGGTGCACTCGCAGCACCACTCTCAGCAGCAGCAGCTTCAACAGCAGCCGCCTCTACAGCAGGACCTATCTGAGGCCCTTATTGGCGTGACGTGATCACTCCGTCACCACCGCCGCCACCAGTTTTACCTCCTCCGCCTCAGAGGCCAAGGAGGAATGCGCGCATGTCTACGCGCGGAGGGATTCGCATAGGCACCCCCTCCACATGTTGGGTAGCAGCCGCTACACGCCTCTTCCCGAGGAGTCCGAGACGGGGGAGTCTCAGCATCCCGTATCGGAGGTCACTTCAGTACCGATCCCGCCTCTGCCGCCGCAGAACTATGGAGAGCCGATTCCGGCTTATGCCAGCGCAGCTCAGTTTAACCCGTTCGAGCAGGTTTTCCCTCAGGGTTATGATTACACAGGAGACCCTTATTGGCAAGCTGTGAACTACAGCTCACTCCCACCTAGTGGTCCATTTGGAGACACTTGGACTGCTGGGCAGTCTACTTTTGGTTACCCTCCGGGTTACCAGCAGCCACAGCCGCCGCAGCCGCAGCAGTACCAGCCACCGCCGCCGGCGCCTATGATGTCGCCGCCGCAGGTTCAAGAAATCCTGCATGGGATTAACAGCATGCGACGTGAGTTGCAACACGAGATGCGAACTGATCGCCGACGCAACAGTGGTATGTTCAAGAAGGTGTTTGACTTACTCAAGGGTAAGAGTAAGAAGGATCATTGAATCCTTTGATTGTTATCTCACTACTCCTGTCCCTGCGTGGACATCTATTCCTGTATTCTACCCCTGCGTGGGTATGTTGTTCTGTTAACCCCTGCGTGGGTTTGTTTTACTTTATTTGTTGTTGTTGTTAGTTGTTTAGCCCCTGCGCGGGCATGTTATTCATGTTATTTGAATTAAAGTCCCGATTAGGGCAAAGATGTACTAGTACTTTATTTGAAATTTGAAATGGTTAATTTGAATTTCTCATTTTATTTATATGCATGAATATAATATTAAAATAATGGAAAATATCAATTTTTATTTGATTTGCCATTTTATAAGAATCTTAGTAAGGTATAACCTAGCTTGAATGCCTTATTAACAGGCCTGGCCATGATGGTAAAACCTGGTTGAAAGGATTCAACTCCCTGTTAACATCTGAAAACATGTTAACATTCCTGGCCAAGCGTGATCTGTAAAATCACACAAGCCACCCTTTTTAATAAATTATCTACAGATTATATCTGTATACAAGTCTATTAATGACTTGATACCTACGGGTTATGACTATGTCATATAGTGACAGTTGTGGTTTATGACCCTCTGTCTAGTAAAGGATTAATTGTTTAATTATACAATTTATAATCCTATAAAAATCTAAATTTATAATTTAGTAATTGTCCGAAGTGACTAGGCCTATGGTGCCAATATATATATTTTCATTCCTTGATTGCTAATAAGAGCCTGAATGAAATTTATTAAAATTAACTGTTAAGGTTCTTGATACCATGGTTAATAAATCATCTAGAACGATAATACTGTTAGGTTCTAAATTAGACCTTGTCCTTTATTGTAGCTTAAAGCTACAATGGCCAAATCGGAGGAGACCAACAGTCATTCTGGGGAACACTCAGATAATGCAAAGATTCACGTCACCGGTGCAGAGTTGCAAGCGCTGATAGATAACGCTGTTGCCAAAGCTATGGATAGGCAATTCAGGGAATCTAGTGGTACTCAGAGTAGGACCCGAACAGAACCGCACGCAAAGCCCAAGACTCATTCTGAGGCTCATAGTAAGCCACATTCTAAAAAGAGTGAGCCGAAGAAAGCTGAGGATGATAATCACTCCTCCAACCACAGCAGCATCCCAAAGCAAGAAGTTAAGATGAACCATGATACGCACAGCAGGTCCTGTACGTACAAATACTTCGTATCTTGCAAGCCCAGAGATTTCACTGGGGAAAAGGGAGCCGTCGATTGTATGACGTGGATTGATGAGATGGATACTGTGGTTGATATCAGCGGGTGTGCTGATAGGGATGTTGTGAAGTACGCATCCCAGTCGTTCAAGGGAGACGCGTTAGCATGGTGGAAGTCGCTTCTACAAGCTACTGGAAAGACCGCTCTGTATAGCATGACATGGGATCAGTTTGTAGCACTGATCAAGGAGAATTTCTGTCCGCAGCATGAGGTTGAAAGAATTGAATCGGATTTTGTGTCTCTAGTTATGAAGAATCTCGATTGTCAAGCGTATCTTACTACGTTCAACACCTTATCCCGGTTAGTGCCTTATCTGGTGACCCCGGAGCCGCGTAGGATTGCTCGATTTATTGGGGGTCTGGCACCGGAGATAAAGGCAAGCGTCAAGGCTTCAAGGCCTACTACATTTAGATCAGTAGCTGACCTATCCCTCTCCCTCACTCAAGATGTCGTCAGACTTAGAGCTATGAAGAGCTCGGAAGAGAACAAAAGGAAACGTGAGGATGACACCTCACGAAGATCTGAGAAACGACACAAGGGAAACAACGACCATAGGAAAGGGTCGGGGTTCAAGAAAGGGGATCAGTCGGGTGAGAAACCCAAATGCAAGGTTTGTAAGAGGCATCATTTTGGGAGATGCAGGCAGGAGTCTAAGTCCCAGTCTTTCGAGAAACGTTGTGGGATTTGCAAGTCCACAGATCATAAAGCTGTGGATTGCAAGAAAATGAAGGATGCAACTTGTTTCGGTTGCAACGAGAAAGGGCATATTCGGCCCAACTGCCCAAAGAATGCGAAGAAAGCAGATGATGGGAAGAAGACTAATGCGAGAGTCTTCAGAATGGACGCTAAGGAAGCAGTCCTTGACGACAACGTCATTACCGGTACGTTTCTTGTAAATGATGTTTTTGCTAGAGTCTTGTTTGATTCAGGAGCCGATAAGTCGTTTGTAGATGATAAGTTCTGTAAACTGTTGAACCTTCCTGTTAAAACCTTAAGTGTGAAATATGAGGTGGAATTAGCCGATGGAACCTTAGAAACCGCCTCGACTGTTCTAGATGGATGTGTTATATCCATTAGGAATCATTCTTTCCCGTTATCCTTGCTTCCCTTTAAGCTAGCTGGATTCGACATAGTGATAGGCATGGATTGGTTGTCGAGTAACCAAGCCCAGATTCTGTGCAATAGAAAGCAGGTGATAGTGAAGACTCCGTCTGGTGAGTCACTTACTATTCAAGGAGATACCCAGCATGGATTGCCTGAGCAAGTGTCCATGCTCAAGGCATCCAAGTGCATGCAGAAAGGATGTGTCATTTATATGGCACAAGTTACCATTGATGAGCCGAAGCCGAGGATTGAAGATATTCCTGTTATTTCGGAATATCCTGAGGTTTTCCCTGAAGAGCTACCTGGTTTGCCACCAGATAGGCAAGTAGAGTTTCGGATAGATATCATACCAGGCGCTGCACCTGTAGCAAGAGCACCATACAGATTGGCACCAACGGAGATGAAGGAGTTGAGGACGCAGTTGGATGATCTATTAGCTAAAGGTTTTATTAGACCTAGCTCATCTCCTTGGGGAGCGCCAATCTTGTTCGTTAAAAAGAAGGATGGTTCGATGCGCCTGTGCATCGATTATCGTGAGCTTAATAAGGTCACTATCAAGAATAGGTATCCGTTACCCAGGATCGACGATCTGTTCGATCAACTGCAAGGAGCAAGCTACTTCTCAAAGATTGACCTCAGGTCAGGTTATCATCAGTTGAAGGTCAAGGAGGAAGACGTACACAAGACAGCGTTTAGGACTCGTTATGGACATTACGAGTTCCTAGTGATGCCGTTTGGGCTCACTAACGCACCAGCCGCGTTCATGGATCTCATGAATCGCGTCTGCAAACCTTATTTAGATAAGTTCGTCATCGTCTTCATTGATGACATTCTTATCTACTCGAAGAGCCAAGCTGATCATGAGAAACACCTTCGTTGTATTCTCAAACTTCTGCATCAAGAGAAGCTTTATGCCAAATTTTCGAAGTGTGAATTTTGGCTTCGAGAAGTCCAATTCCTTGGACATGTTGTAAGCGAGCGTGGTATCCAAGTAGATCCCGCTAAAGTAGAAGCAGTCATGAACTGGCAGGAGCCGAAGACTCCTACCGAGATTCGCAGTTTCCTCGGATTGGCAGGATACTATAGGCGATTTATCGAGAACTTTTCGAGAATTGTTGCGCCCCTAACTTCATTGACCCGTAAGAAGATTAAGTTCGATTGGGGCCCTAAGCAGCAAGAATCCTTCGATATCTTGAAGAAGAAGTTGAGCAATGCGCCAGTGTTGACATTGCCTGATGGAATAGAGGAATTTGTGGTGTATTGTGACGCATCACATACGGGCATGGGTTGCGTACTCATGCAGAAAGGCAAAGTCATTGCCTACGCTTCTCGCCAGCTAAAGGTGCACGAGAAGAACTACACCACCCACGATTTGGAATTGGGTGCGGTTGTATTTGCATTGAAGCTATGGAGACATTACTTGTATGGCACCAAGTGCATAATTTATTCGGATCACAAGAGTCTTCAGCATCTGTTCAATCAGAAGGAATTGAACATGCGTCAAAGGCGATGGATGGAAACTCTCAATGACTATGATTGCGAGATACGATACCATCCAGGCAAGGCAAATGTGGTTGCCGACGCCTTAAGTAGAAAGGAAAGGGTGAAGCCAATCAGAATCAATGCCAAGCGCATTGAGATAAGAAATAATTTGAATGAAAGGGTGTTAGCTGCACAGAAGGAAGCTGTGCTGGAAGCTAACTATCCTGCAGAAAAGTTGGGAGTAACTGAGGAGCAGTTATCCCACGACAAAGATGGAATGCTACGACTAAACGGACGAATATGGGTTCCAGTTTATGGAGGACTTCGGGATGTTATCCTCCAGGAAGCCCACAGCTCTAAATATTCCGTTCATCCTGGAGCTGATAAGATGTACCAGGATTTGAAAACAAACTACTGGTGGATTGGTTTGAAAAAGTCAGTAGCTGAGCATGTAGCTAAATGCTTGACTTGTGCGCAAGTCAAGGCCGAGCATCAGAAGCCGTCAGGTTTGCTTCAACAACCTGAAATTCCCAAATGGAAGTGAAAAATGGTGACAATGGATTTTATCACCAAGTTGCCGAAGACGAAAAAGGGAAATGATACCATATGGGTCATAGTAGATAGACTAACTAAGTCAGCTCATTTTCTACCCATCAAAGAGACGTATAGCTCAGATATGTTAGCTCAATTATACGTCGATAAGATAGTAGCGCTACATGGTATACCTATATCTATTATCTCCGATAGAGATACTAGATATACGTCGCATTTTTGGAAAAGTTTCCAACAGTCGTTGGGCACTCGTTTGAATTTTAGTACGGCTTATCATCCTCAGACTGATGGTCAGAGTGAGCGTACTATTCAAACTTTGGAAGACATGCTTCGAGCATGTGCGATCGACTTAGGTGGTAGTTGGGATAAGAACCTACCACTGATTGAATTCTCCTACAACAACAGCTACCATTCCAGCATAAAGGCTGCGCCTTTTGAGGCCCTATACGGTAGAAAGTGTAGATCGCCCATTTGTTGGGCAGAAGTTGGAGATGTCCAGTTGTCAGGACCATATATCGTTCTTGAAACGACAGATAAGATCATTCAGATTCGCGATCGTTTGAAAACTGCCAGGGATAGGCAGAAAAGTTATGCGGATCCTAAGCGCAAGGATTTTCACTTCGATGTAGGTGATAAAGTGTTGCTTAAGGTATCACCTTGGAAAGGTGTAATGCGATTTGGAAAGAAAGGCAAGCTAAGCCCGAGATACATAGGACCTTTCGAGATAATCGAACGTGTCGGGGCAGTCGCTTATAAGTTAAACTTGCCTGAGGAACTTAGCGCTATTCATAATGTGTTCCATATCTGTAATTTGAAGAAGTGTTTCGCTGACGATTCACTGGTTATACCGCATACAGATATACACATAGACGAAAGTCTAAAATTTGTGGAAAAACCTTTGTCGATTGAGGATCGACAGGTAAAGAAGCTTCGAAGGAAGCACGTGCCTATTGTAAAGGTCAAATGGGATGCCCGTAGAGGACCCGAGTATACGTGGGAAGTGGAATCCACGATGAAGGAAAAATATCCCCACTTGTTTCAGTAAATCTCGGGGACGAGATTTCTTTTAAGGGGGTGAGGATGTAACACCTCGAAAAATTTCGTCCAATAATGTCTTGACACGTGTCATAAGGTTCCGGTATGTGAAAACATACCTTAGAGGGACTAAAAGTGACAAACAGTGAAAACTATGCAACGTAAGGGTCCAAAGTGTCAACAATGGATAAATAGGCTCTATGATAACCCTACATAATGTTTATAACCTTAAACGGATGGTTCATGGATCATACGACGCGGAAATTGCGCAAAAGTGAAGTATTGCAAACTATAGGGGCCAAAAGTGTCAACATGTTTAATTTATACCTCTGAGTGAACTTTTGGCAGACCCGAAGCTTCGTAAAGCTAAAATATACTTACTAGAATGTGTGGTTAAAATTTCATGAAGTTTCGTCAACGTATGAGAAAGTTATGGCCAAAACCGTAACTATAGGGGCTAAAAGTGTCAACATGTTGAATTTATACCTCTGAGTGATCTTTTGGCAGACCCGAAGCTTTGTAAAGCTAAAATATACTCACTAGAATATGTGGTAAAAATTTCATGAAGTTTCGTTATCATATGAGAAAGTTATGGCCAAAACCGTACTTGAGGGGTTAAAAGCGTCAACGTCGAATTTTATGGCTTTTCGGGCGAGCGCAAAGTTAAACGAGGACATTACCATGTTGGTAAATGTCCAAGGGTTCTTAAAAACCAGATTCGGGGGTTTACGAGTCAAGATTCATGGCCAAATCATCGCAACCAAAGTACAGGGACCAAAACTTCAACAAATGGGCAAACTTTGGAGCTGCCAATAAACCCAGGTGCAGAATCCGCGAACAGCAGCGATTTGGGTCCGAATTTAAGTGGGTAACAGCTGTTTTCACCTCCCAAAAGCTCCAATAACATTGCATGCATGCCTAGGCCACAGTAACCCCTTGCAAACATCAACAATTCAGCTTTAAATCTGATCCAAAGCTCATTTTACTAAACACTTGTGTTGTGAACAAGAACTTCCAAACTTGCAAAAGCTCTCAAGCATCTCTGAAGCATTTCTGGACATCAAGGCCGATTTCTAGTGTTAGCTTAACATCAATAGGACCTTGGTAAGCTTCTAATTCGATCTCCAATCCGTTCTTGCTTTGATTATTGCTAAAAGTCAAACTGTTTGTTCATAAGCTTTGACTTTCTGATTAAACAAGTTTCAATCAGTCATTTCTCGAATTGAAACCTGATATATGTTGGTATTTATGTGGGAAACAAACCCTCTAAAGGGTATTATCTGAATCCCACTACATGCATGCTAATTGTCGAGTCAAACGTGATTCTAAAAAGTCAACAGAAGTGATTTTTGAGAAAAATAGCTTAAATGGTAAAATAAATGACATGCAATCTGTTTGATCTTCATAGATAGCTTTATTATGAATATAAGAATGTATTTTACCACGATCAACTCGACAATCTATAGTATAAATACGAATCGGAGCCGAAAGTCCTATAAAACGACTAATTCGTAGACTATCGATTCGGATTCGTACATGCATGTTTGAGATCTGTATTGGAGAGTATTTTTGACCATTTTTATTTTGGTAAAACTTTCTGGAATTTTTGTTGATTAAGTCTATGCGTAGCCGATTCGAATGCATGTTTCCGATTTATGCATAAAGTTGACTATTTTGCCCTTTTTGATATAAAACGTGATTTCTGGAAAAGTGAAAGAGTAGAAATCTTTATTTCTAATATATAAACTTGCACCGAAAATTTCGGATCAGTTGGTGGTCCAGATTTTGAGTTATGGCCATTAGCGTAAAACTATGTTCTTAATTTACATAAACGGGCCTTTTCGCATATGACCTATTTCTGGCCACGTTTTGGTATAAAACTTTTTACCAACTGATGTATTATAATATTCTGGGAATATTGATGATTTTTAATTAATTTTTGGCTGAACGGATCCTAGATCGCCTAGTTATTTCGGGTTATGTCGGTTTTGACCGTTTAAGCCATAAAATGAGTTTTACACATCCTTTTGACCCGAAACCTTTTTCTACTGATTTCAAATGTTAAATAAATTATTATGAGCCTTCTGGAAATATAAAAATCTCAGCTTTCATATATAAACCCGAAAACGGCTCTAAATCGCATATTTAGCGTTTTAAGCGCATAGTAAGCGTTATACTTGTTTTAAACATGTAAGACTTATACCTACTGATGTAATTAGCATATTTTCATATAATAACAGTAAGTATAAGTATATGATCTCAGATTTCCAGTTTTGGCATTTTTAGCCCTTGTGAATTTACTAAAATACTCCTACGGTGCATAGTTTGATTTTAAATGATAAATTTGATATATGGGTCATACCCTACTGTTATAATATGTTAAATGAGGTATATTTACTGTATGAACCAGACCCGAAACTCAGATTTCTAATTTGACTCTTTTATAATCTTTTAAAAAGACCAAAATGCCCTTCTAAGGCATAAATTGAGTTTAAAATTATTCCGGGCAATATAGAACATAACTTACTGATATTATATCATATTTAAAGCATATTATATCAGGGAACTTGCATTTGAATCATTTGTCTACCCGTATCGCCCTTTTTGCGTTCGGTTCGGTTTACGTAACTAGTTTGCGTAAATTGACCGAAACGGGTCAAACGATATCATTTTTATTTCAAAATCCAGAATGTATTTAGTATACCCATATTATACAAGTATTCAAACTTGCCGGGTCTAAATCACATTCTACCCGGTCTTTCGCTTAATCGTGCGTAAACCGTATCATTCTTAAAACTAACCGGTCAAAGCTTAGGCTTAAATAAAAGACCCGTTAGGAATCTAATAGGTTAATTATAAACCTTTGTTCCAGATTAGGAGGCCCAGTAAAAGCTACCACACTTACCGTTTGTGTTACATACTTGCTCAGGTAAATACATTTTGACTTATTTTCCCTATACGGGCTTGGGGTACGGTATTTAAAATACCGCTTGATCGGGCGCACAAGTCCTGCTCCTTATGGGTGTACAGTCTTGAATAGCTTGTGCGACTTCGTTTAAACAGTCTTGTCTTACTTTAGGCTTTGGGGGGTTATTGACCGTGTCCCGGATATCCTTGGCATTATCTTACGAGATGGCCACGACCAGAGCACGGGGTGTAGGCGTACACTCGGCGTGTATAACTCTTTAATGTGGTGTGTCATTTAATTCTTAGCCCGGACAGCAGATCCCGGGCCACCAAAGATACGAGTGCATGTAAATCGTTCACAAGTTTATATTATATAATTATCCCAAGTTAATAAAAATATTTATGCCTTGTGCATTTAAATCAATTTTCAATCATTTTCAAAATGAGTCAGTCGATTTGTATTTACCAGTGTAAACTGACGTATTTTTCCCAAAAGGTTAAGTGCAGGTACTATACGAAAATAGGCTGGCTGTTTCCTAAGAGCGTCCACTATAGTCTCGCAAGCTCGGACGACAAATATCTGTTGAACAATATTTTATCTTATTTGTATTTGATCCGCCTGTGGATCCGTTTCAACTACTGTGATATTTATTATTGCAATTTATTTAAAAGTTGAAATGTATCTATTCTGCTTCCGCTGTGCATTATTATATTGTGTTGATTGTCTATGACGATGCCAACTACGTCACTGTACCCCACACCGGGCCCACCGGTGACACGTGGAAATCGGGGTGTGACAATGCCACACACTAAAATAAAATATTTTAATGCTTACATAAATTTTTGGGTGTCCGGGGATATTCAGAATGCAAGATATGCGCAAAAGTGCAAACTTGTGCACTTTTTGACACTTTTAGTCCCTGCATGACATAAAAGTTTATTTTTGCGCACTAAACACCTCTAAGCCTATATCTAAGCTATATAAAGGATAAATAAGGTATGTTTAACTTATGAACATATTCCGGAAGGTCCGTTACCATACGATTCGACCTCCTTTTGCAGTTTGACGCAATTAGTCCCTTAATTGCGCAAAGTAGCGCGAAATGCCGATTAATGATATCTAAGCCTTCCATGGCCCATAATAATCATTCTCCAACATATATTTAAATATTACTACGCTCCCGCTTGCTTAAATGGTCCCCGAATGGCGTAGATTCAAAAGTTGACGCTTTAGGCCCCTCTATTGCGCAAACTTGCGCATTTCATCATTTATTAGCATTGAAGCCTCATATAATCCATATTAGGCATCCTTGAAAGTATTATTAAACATCACGATGCTTCGGGTTTGCTAAAAGATCATTCAGAGGTATAATTAAACATATTGACACTTTTAGCCCCTCTAACTTGCAAAGTTGCGCGTAACTTTACTTATAGGCATAAAAACCTTAGTTGGCCATTACTTGGCATTCCCGAGAGTATAATTAAATATTATGAAGCTCCCGGTTTGTTAAAAGGTCACTCAGAGGTAAGAATTAACATGTTGACGCTTTTAACCCTTCATTGCGCAAACTTTCAATTAATTACGCAAACGGCTACACTTTATCATCAAGTGGCACATTTGTGAACATCATCATCGTGATAGGTTATTTAGAAACTTATTTTAGGTATGCTAACACTTCTAGTCCTTTCAAAATCAAAGTTTTCGATTTTTCGAAAATTTAGTCCCTAAACTTCGCTGTTTGACTTCATCAGGGTTTATTACACGTGTCAATACATCATTGGACGTGATTTTACGAGGTGTTACATCCTCACCCCCTTAAAAGAAATCTCGACCTCGAGATTTGCTAAAATGCTAGAAGTTTCCTTTTGTCGCACAACGGACTTAACCTTCATAGCATGCATGGAGTCCTTCCAAGCTCCCAAGTTGACCTCTATATTAGGTACATGTATCCCTTTCGAGCATTCTTAACCTGCCGGTCCTTAATCGATACAGGTTTCTCATCATATCATAGATCTGCCTATCATGTGAGTTAATGCTTCTTGACTTATTGGTGAAACACATCCTTAAATCCTTAATGCGTAACGTATTGCGAGATCTACCAAGCTCCTTAAATAGGTTTTAGCTTATAAGCTATTTGATCTTGATACATTCGATTCCTTCGAATGATTTCATATATTCAGAGCTTAACTAGCCTAACAATTAACAGATTGGCACACCTTTCCAGGGTGATATCTTTTGTTGAACTTTATTTCTTAACAAGAACTTAGGAGGTTTGCTATTTCCATGAATCCTTGATTCTCTGCCGAATACTGGCAACTTATAGATGGTTATGGATTTGCACGATCTTATTCGTTATTTCCAAGGCAACTTTCAGATCCTGATAATTGGACTTACCAATTTTTCTGTCTAACAATAGATGTTTAACATCTCATCTATACAAGGTCTCCCAAGGAGCAGCCTTGATACTTATATAACAACTATTATAGAAAAGCTAATCTTAAGGTGAGATGGTTATTCCAATCACTGCTTAAAACTAACCTTAAGGGATAGCTAATCCTTTAAGTCAATCGAATAAATCGACGATCCTGGGCGGCTGATGAAAATTCTTAATTGTTGCCTAATTAGGGTTGCGGTAATCAATGCATAAGCAAAATGAACCGTCTTTCTTAATTAACTATATCGAATCCTCAGAATATTGAGTTAGGCTATATGAATTCTCTATTTTAAAACTTACTTAACAAGGGTTTCGATTCATCCAATGATGGTACTAACCGTCTTGGAGATTTCATAATAATACAGTCCTAAATGGGATACAAATCTTAACTCTACTTGCCTCTCAGGAGGTAACAGGGTATTCTTAGAAGAAGATGATCAAGATACAAGGAGGTTATAGAGACTTCCCATATCTCAGGCTCCAGTTTATCCATCATTGCTCGAGTCAAATAAATGACACATTCATGTTATAAGTCCACGAATTCCTTAATCGGGAACTTTTGCATGAAAACTTCCATTCTGGATATCTTCTTTGAATACCGTTAGCTGACTTTAGTACCATATGACCATCGGAATATCTTTGTGGTCCCATGCATTAAACCTCCATACTGATCAGGCATGGAAGCAATCTATGGAACTTATTAAGATACATCAACCCTCATATGGCGCTTTTGTCATACCATCTGGCATTCTCAATCGACAGAGATTAAAGAGATATCAATTATGTATGCCGACGCACTTCCTCTATAGAGAAGATACTTCAAAAGTTTTACGGCTGAAGGTTTCTGATGGGAACAGAAGAAATGGTTCTTATGATTTCGCTTGCAAGTTTTACCTTACACTTAATATCTGGGGTTCTTACGGGATATTTTCTAAAAGTTTGCTAAACTTATGGTTTTATGAGAAACTTATCAGTACCCGAAACCAAACGAAATTCTTAGTACTAAAATCACAATAGGGGGTTTATCTAATATTATTATTAATGCGAACTGCCTCTAATCATCCATCAGGAGGGTTAAACGCCTCTATTCTTAATCCTTTTAAACTCAACTGCAGAATCTTTAACAATTTCGGGGCAGTCTTAGCTTTGACTGGTTATTTCTTAATCTATATAACATGAGTAGCTGAGGTAGATCCTTAATGGACTTACGATGAGCAAGTTTTGAAAACTTTTCATGACTTTTCTCATATCCTTACAAGCAGCTGTTTTAATTACAGATTTGGAGACTAACTTCATTAACGTTGAGGCTCACATATGTTGCACCATTAACACTTGTCGCATCTCTAGCATCGTGACTGATGTTTGTCCTTTCTGAGTTTTCCATACTCGAAGCTTTGGTATTAAATGCCGATTCAATAAGTGCTCAGGCAGTCCTTACCATGAGTCTTCCTTGAATTGCCAAGGGCTTAACATAACAAGTCTTGATAACTACTTGCTTCTTATTACCCCTATTATGGGCTTGGTTACAGTATGACTAATCCATTCCTATTATTATATCGAGTCCCTCTATTTCAATGGAAACAAGGACAGTGGAAAAGAATGGTTCCTAATGGATATAAAACATCCATCTAATATTGCTGAAGCAGTCTCTGAGGTACTATTGGCTAATCCTGTTGTGACGTTGTCATCCTGAATAGCCTCTTGAGCATCCATTTGAGAGCTTCCAGCTTTGGTCTTCTTAGCCACTCCAGCCTTTTTGGTTTTAGTTGGGCAATTAGTTTTGATGTGCCCTTTCTCATTGCAACCATAGCAGGTTGCATCTTCCAACTTCTTGCAATCCAAGGTCTTGCAAATTCCACACAATTTAGCACGTGGGTCTATCGCGCATTTTCCAAAATGTTGCTTTTTGCAGTTACTGCATTTGGGTTTTGCCTCCCTTGGCTTGGACTGGTTTGAACCGGTCCTTACCCCTTTTTGCAACCTTTATTTGGAGTATTATTGCACTTTCGCTTATGATCCTTTAATACGCGGTCCACGGCTTCGTTTATGGTTGTATCTATCATAGCCTGCAATTCGGAGCCTGCTAAGTTCAATTCTGTATCATCATTCTGATCGACTTGATGATTGCTCGCTTCAGAGGGGTCAACCATTGTGAAGCTTTGAAGGCTACTAACCAAGTAGTAATAATTGACTTAATTATATAGGGAATTGTCGAGTTTGGTGATCAAACAACCATGGTGCAAATAAACCATATAGGGCCAATAGATAGTATTAAGTTTATTTGATTATGTTTTGCCTAGGTCTTTAAATAAACCATCTTTGGCGTTCGTACAGAATCTAATCCTTCTTATTAGACAGGGGATATAAGTCACAACTGTCAATGTCGTGCAGACACTTTATACAGCACAAGGGCTTGTTTCAAAGGATTCTTTAGATGGCACAAAGCCTTGTCATGAGGACAACCTGAAACATAATCAATGATTCCTTTGGATCGGAAAACTTCATAACTAATTACCTTTTGACAGGAAGTTATGAATAACTATCTTTATCATGAATACATCTTTGCCCGCAGGGCACATCCCAGGTGGATGTTTAGATGTGTACTTCATGTTCGACGTTTATCAGACATGATTCCTATTGATCGTTTAGGCTAAAAGAGGGGTTGGAAGATTTCTAATATAAGGATGACAAGTGTGATTTCATCACATCACCCATTGTCAGGAGTGTTAACACGTTTTCAGGTGTTTAATAAGGATCTGAATCTCTTTAAACAGGTCTTACCATCGTAGCTAGGTTTTTAATGACATTCAAGCTAGGTTTACCCTTCGAGACTCTTTTTAATATAAATACTGGCAGGAAAGGAATGATATTTATTTTATTCAGGATTTTTATTATAATTATCCTGTATTTAATAAAAATACAACCATGGCACAAAAGACCAAGTCACAGGGGCAATTTATAAACCATGATTTTGAAAAATCAGGGTATTTAGGCTTGAACGTTGTTCAGCGCCTTTTCTTGACAGGGAGTTGTAGACTACGACTGTCTTTTGTGTTTTATGACAATGAATATGGCCCGCATGCGTTATATCCCTAATGGATGCTTAAATCATAAAATAAAAAAAATTCGGGAGAATCCAATATCAGGATGATTTATGCGATTTAATCGAACCACATCTGCCAGGAATGTTATCATGTTTACAGGTGTAAATAATAATTTTTTTTGAACCTTATATAGATTCACTAAAATTTATAACCTATGGTTTTTAATAACCATTTTAGTTAATTTGCTAATTATATAACTGTTCAGGATCCTTATCATGAATCCCATATTATAAGTTAATAATGGCACACAAGGCCTAGTCACGTGGACAAGTTTAATTTATAACCAGGATTCTCACAGAATCGAAGTATTAGGATCTGAAACCATGTTCATTACCTTCTTTAGACAGTGAGTTGCAGACTCCTACTGTCTCTTAGTCCCAGAGGACGTTAATTATTACCCGTAGGCACTTCATCCTCAAAGGATGGTTATATATATACAGGGAATTTAAATTAACCCTTTTTAAAAGATGGCCTGTGTGACTTTACTGATTCACAGTTTGCCAAGAATGTTAACATACTCAGAGATGTTAACAAAATTTGGAATCATTTGGACAGGTTCTACCGTCTTGGCCATGTCTAAAATGACACGTGGCTAGGTTTTACCCCCAAGATTCTTTTAATAATAATTAACACAGATCAACCCTAAATTGAGATGTTAATTATGGATCTGAATCTAATTATGGAGATACCATCTTGGCCCTGTCTTAAATGACACCTGAGCTAGGTCTTGTCCCTTTTTAGATTTTGCCATCTTATAATAATGGTAGATCCTATAATAGGAACGTTATTTTAAATCTAACCATCCCATTAAAATTTATACAGGTACATGGTTGCCCTAAACGGGACTTCTAAGGAATAATGTTGTCCTCGAAGGGACTGAAAGATAAATATGCCTTTAAAAGGACTACTAAGGAAAACGAGCTTTAACAAAAAGGAGTTTCTTCTTCATTTTAATTCTGAATGCTTCTCCTTGGTTGCACGTTAATCCTGGTCGCAGTACGAAGCTCAGCCTTCCCTAGGCTTCTAATGGGGAGAATTTCCATTATGGCTTCTTTGCTTGGCGACATATAAAAATATATAGAATTGAAAGCAAAAATTCTCCGAATAGAGATGGGAGTGTTCCTATGTTAAGTCTAGACTCAGAATGTCAAGAAATGTGCTACTGTGTCATTGAGATTAAACACAAAAGGCTAGTGTTTAATTCACTCAATGTTGGCTCTGATACCAACCTGTCACACCCCAATTTTCCACGTGTCACCGGTGGGCCCGGTGGGGAGTACGTGACGTAGTTGATATCATCATAGTCAAACCACACAATTTAAATGCACAGCGGAAGCAAAAGATAAATATATTACAATCCGATATGAAGTAATATCCAAGTATTACATTACGGAAAGTAAAAGATCCACAGGCGGATCGCAAATAAAATAAAACATTGTTCAACAGACTTCAGGCATCTAAGCTTGCGAGACTTCTATTTGATGCTAGGAGAAACCAGTCTATTACGCGTAGTACCTGCACTAGCCTTTTTGGGAAAATACGTCAGTTTTCACTGGTAAATACAATTTAACTGACTCATTTTGAAAAGGTTTATAAAAATTGATTTGAATGCACAAGGCACAAAACATTTTATAACTTGGGAATAATTAATCAAAGTTAAACTTGTAAAAGAATTACATGTTCGTTATGCGTTCAGTCGCCCGAGTCGTGTCGGGTTTAAGGTTAATTGACACACCACTCAGTATAAGTCCGTGGCGGGAAGCCAACGTTTATACCTTAATAAATATGGACATAATACCGGGTGTACGCCTACACCCGGGTGTCAAGGTCGTGGCCATTTATTAAAATGATGCCAAGGATATCCGGGACATGGTCACTAAGCTCCCAAAGGCGTAAAAACAAACAACACCAAGTTTTCAAACGGGTCACATTGATAGTACCCAACTACAAATGAGTTGGGGTCAATTGCCCGACCAAGCGGTATTTTATATACCGTACCCCTAAGCCCGTATAAGGGAAAATAAGTTAAAAGTATTTACCTGAGCTAAATATAAATTTAATCCCAGCCGTATACCACCAAGCAAGTACAAATAGCTTTTACTGGGCTCCTAAATCTGGAACGGAGGTTTTTATAACCTGTTAGATTTCTAACGGGTCTTTAATTTGGCCTAAGCCTAGACCGGTTAGTTCTTAAATGAAGATTACGGTTTAAACGCATGATAAGGCGAAGACCGTTTTTAGAATATGGTTTTGACCCAACAAGCTTGCATACTTGTTTAATATGGGTAACTTAATCACATTCTGGATTTTGAGACCGAAATGATATGGTTTGACCCGTTTCGGCTATAATGGGTAAACTAGTTACCTACGCCGATCCGAACGCATAAAGTGCGTAACGAGTAACCATAAGAGTCATATACAAGTTTCCTAAGTTAATATGCCTTAAACATGTTGTGATATCAGTAAGATACCTTCCATTATGCCCCAAGTGGTTTTAAACCCAAACTATGCCTCATAAGGGCATTTTGGTCATTTAAAAGGGTATAAAAAGGGTTTAAATGACATTCTGAGTTACAGGTCTGAATAAACCAGTAAACCTACTCATTTTACCAAGTTATAACAGTAGGGTATCAGTCCTATGTGAAATTTATCAATCTTAATCATCCTAGACTCCGTAGGGGCGTTTTGGTAATTTCACATATGCTTAAAAGGTCAAAACTGGAATTCTGATCTTAAGATATCCTCCTACTGTTTAAAATATAAAATTTTACTGAATACATCAGTAGGTTTCAACCTCATATGCTTAATTAGGTTCTAGCACATACTTATGCGTTAAAAACGCTTAAAAAGGCGATTTGGAGCCATTTCCGGGTTTTATACAGAAAGCTGCTATTTTTAAAATTCCAGAAGGCTCAAAATAATTTATTTAACATACTAGATCAGTAGAAAAAGGTTTGGGGTCAATCGGATATATAAAACTCATTTTATAGCCCAAAAGGGCAAAACCGGCATTAGCCGAATTAAGCTTAGAACGCTAAGTTATGCTCAGCCTAAAATTAAATAAAAATTTCTAAAAATCCCAAAATATTATTTTAATATAGTAGGTACAAAGTTTTGTATAAAAATTTGGGTTTAGATAGGCTATATGCAATTTACGCTATTTAATTACTAAAGAAGTTTCTAATTACGCTATTGAGCATAACTCCTAATCTAGACCTCAAACTGATGTCAAATTTTATGGACAAGTTTATAATTCAGTAGTGAAGGTTTCTATCACATTTTCAAAAATATCGTTTTAAGGTCAAAAGGGCATAACGGTCAACAATTCGGCATATAACGGAAACTTGCAAATGAATAGGATAACTAAGGATTCAGGTTGTATAACCTCAGAGGGTTACACTAACCTATAACATGATCCTAAAGGAATCCTAAGGCATATCTAAATAAGTCTAATTCGGGTCAGAACTGAAAGTCAAAGCAAAAGTCAACTTTCGCGACTTTCGGCTCTGAACCGGGCCTATACTTAGAATTGTCGGGTTGAATCATGCTTAGGCATGTTCAACTAATATTTACCAAGTTATTAATGTGAGAAAACTGATTTTATAACATTTATATTAATAGCTATGTACTTTATTTAAAACTAACCCGTTTGACTTTAAGTTGATCCGACAATGAAACCAAGTAAATGTGGTAACTAGGAGGCGCCCTTTTGAGGGTTAATTGCCTACCTATTTACGATCACGTAGCCATGTTCGAAGCGAACCATGGCTCAACCGTTTAAAAGTCAAAGCGTTTATCGAAGACGCTTGACTTTCGGTTACAACCGCTAAAATTAAACTAAGCATGAAAGGGGACACTTACAAAGGGTCCAAGCAAGGAGGGTTGATCCTAAATTCTCAGGTATGAAGAGCAAGGTCTCCAACTTAGAGGATTCAAGATCAAGGTGTGAGTTTGGGGAAAGATCAAGGTGGGTATTTATAGGATTTTGAGAACCGTTAGGATCGTTTCTCGTAAACCGTGATCAAATCTGAGCCATACACCTATTACCCATGGTTTACAAAACAATGGGCAGCCCCTAGATTGATAAAAACCCACTTGAAACACCTGGAAACAGCTGGAACAGCTGGTAACAACTGGTAACAGCTGGAAATTAAGTTTCTGAAATGGCAGTTTTGGTCCCTGCATGCTTCTAGCCCCTTTCTGATGCGTTTGAGGCCCGTTAAACCATTTTTAAGCCTCTATAATGATGCCTAAACATGAGGGACATGAAACATGCTCAAGAATATGTCGGATGTCGGTTCGTTTGGTCGTACGGTCACGTTGTGCGTCTAATTACGACGAAACACGAACGGACGCGAAAAACGATCCAAACGACGCGACGAATGGAATTTTATCATGCCACACACTAAAATAAAATATTTTAGTGCTTACATAAATTTTTGGGTGTCCGGGGATATTCAGAATGCAAGATATGCGCAAAAGTGCAAACTTGTGCACTTTTTGACACTTTTAGTCCCTGCATGACATAAAAGTTTATTTTTGCGCACTAAACACCTCTAAGCCTATATCTAAGCTATATAAAGGATAAATAAGGTATGTTTAACTTATGAACATATTCCGGAAGGTCCGTTACCATACGATTCGACCTCCTTTTGCAGTTTGACGCAATTAGTCCCTTAATTGCGCAAAGTAGCGCGAAATGCCGATTAATGATATCTAAGCCTTCCATGGCCCATAATAATCATTCTCCAACATATATTTAAATATTACTATGCTCCCGCTTGCTTAAATGGTCCCCGAATGGCGTAGATTCAAAAGTTGACGCTTTAGGCCCCTCTATTGCGCAAACTTGCGCATTTCATCATTTATTAGCATTGAAGCCTCATATAATCCATATTAGGCATCCTTGAAAGTATTATTAAACATCACGATGCTTCGGGTTCGCTAAAAGATCATTCAGAGGTATAATTAAACATATTGACACTTTTAGCCCCTCTAACTTGCAAAGTTGCGCGTAACTTTACTTATAGGCATAAAAACCTTAGTTGTCCATTACTTGGCATTCCCGAGAGTATAATTAAATATTATGAAGCTCCCGGTTTGTTAAAAGGTCACTCAAAGGTAAGAATTAACATGTTGACGCTTTTAACCCTTCATTGCGCAAACTTTCAATTAATTACGCAAACGGCTACACTTTATCATCAAGTGGCACATTTGTGAACATCATCATCGTGAGAGGTTATTTAGAAACTTATTTTAGGTATGCTAACACTTCTAGTCCTTTCAAAATCAAAGTTTTCGATTTTTCGAAAATTTAGTCCCTAAACTTCGCTGTTTGACTTCATCAGGGTTTATTACACGTGTCAATACATCATTGGACGTGATTTTACGAGGTGTTACAAAAGGACTTCAAGTCCTTTGCCGTCAACACAGATCTTATGGATGAGCGTCCACAACGGCTCATGATCGGAGAAGAAGGGGTAGTCACGGAGGAGTACCACAGAGAAAGAAAAGGGGATTTAAAAATGTTTGAGTGAGAAGCCGGAAAAGAGGAATGGGGTATTTAAAGAGACGCGACTGACTTGCAGGCAACCGTCACGTCAGTTGTCTCTTCAAAATTCAAAATAAGGAACACGTGTTGTTAAAGGGTTAGCTCCCGCTTTAATGAGACCGGCGATGTAATGATTAGTGGAGATGGCTCATTACAACCGATCCCAGAGGGACCCACTAGAAAAAAAAAACCACTCTTTGGACGGTTATGGCTCAGCCCCGGATCATGAGCCTCGGGTCTCAGAACCAGGGACTAAAGATGACTTGACGACGGGCCAGTGGGTAAACCCACTTTACCCGCTTTGGGCCTTTTTATCTAGAAGCCCAATTATTTAAAAAGTCCACCGGTCATAATAACCTTGTTCGCTAAGGTTTCTCCTATGTACAAATGGGCGGAAAACAGCTAAGGAAGACAGGGCTCATTAAATGCATGACAAGAGGCGGCTCCGGTCTAAGTCACTTTACTTATCCGACGGATCATTAATGAAGAGGATCATCCTACCGTTGGGGGTCAGACACGTGTCTGACCTTCCCAAGAACCCCCAAAAACCGTCGGATCATGCACGGGAGAATCCTTAACAAAGATAAGGACATGTCATTATATAAGAAGGAAGAAGGATCCAAGGAAGGTATGATCTCCGGTTCATTCTCATTTATTACACCTTCATTTACTCTCCACATTAACTTCCGACCAATATTCTCACATTTACTACACATCAATAAGATTCACACCAAAAGGGAAATCTTCCGGTGATTATACTCATCGGAAGAAACTCCTCTCATTTCCGGCAAGTTTACTTATTCTCACGCCGGAGCTTGGTCACGGATCCCCCTCCCGGGGTCCCCCGTGACGAGGCTAACGGTTTATTCTTTTGTAGCAAGCAAGGATCAAAGCTCTTGACGTCACCGAAGATCTAACCAACGTCAGCCGGAGGTTGGGTATTCGACAGATACTTATCTAAAAGGTATGACGCTAGGGAACAATCTTAAAACAAGTCGAAAAGCATGCATATAAATTTTAATAGGGTTTTGGATAGAAAACGTGACTTAAAGATGTGCTTTATAAAAAAAAAGGGATAAATAATAGGATTTTAGTTAGTTTTCTTATTTAATTTGTTTTTGTGTTTGCTTAACTTTAATATGTCACGTTTGCTTAACCTTAATATGTTTTTTTAATGGCTAACAAAATTTCCATTATATAAATAGGGTTTTAGTCCACCAAAATACAATATTTACACCAACTATATACAAAAAATAAGCAGAATTACTATAGAAAAACACAAAACATTACAACCCCATAGCGACCATGTTAAACTCGCTCGATTTTTCAGCCACTAGAAACCATAGTATTTCAGTTCCTCAATCATTTTAATTAACCCTGTACCAGGTTGAAGAAAGCCTTATTTCTTATCCTCCAGATTCACCAGATGACAATCATTTTATATATTTTCTTAGTTGTAGAATTATTAGAATCTTTTTTGTAAAAAGGCATCTTTAGCAAATTGTTTTAAAGAACTTTTTGAAAATTTACAATTTTTATTTTGCTTTTCACAAATGTAGAACACAACAAAATACTTACTAATCATTTTTATATAACTTTAACTAAAATATTTTCTATTAAACTAAAATTATAATTTTGTTAATATTTGTAATGTTTTTATTTAATCAGTGTATATCTATATCTATACTATATAATAAAAGAAACCAATAAAGGGACACTTGTCATTATTGTAGACCATCATTAATTATATATAATTATTAGTTAATTTAAATTATTAAATTTAATATGTTTCAAACATTTAAGAAATTACGGATAAAGTTTCATAAAATATCTTATTATTTATTTATATTAATTACTAGGTTAGAAATTATATCTTAATTCCTTAATTGTAGATAATTATTATTTAATTTAAATTATTAAATTTAGAGTAAAATGCACGAATAGTCCCTGTGGTTTTATAAAATAACTCATATAATCCCCAACTTTTGGATAGTACACCGGTGCTCCCTATGGTTTGACAGTTTGTTACTTGAATAGTCCTTGGAGTGGATGGGTGTTAGTTTTCTTAGTTAAGTGGGTGTGAAATGACCTTAATGCTCTTATTATATTAAAAAATATTAAAAGATAAAGTTAACTCAAGTAGCTCCACCCCACCCGACCTTCACCCTCATCACTTGCAACTCCCTCATCGATACACGCCTTTTTCGTGCATTTTACAAAAGTTGATGACTATAGGTGTTATTTTACAAAACCACATGGACCATCCGTGCATTTTACTCTTAAATTTAATATATGTTTAAAATGCAAGAAGAATAATAATTACATTTATCATACTGATAAATTAATCCAAAAATAACCATCCTTTTAAGATGCAACTCACGTCTAGATATTTAAATTTAAAGTTATATAATTTAATAATTACCGATAATTTATACTTATCTCATTAATTTAAATTGAAAAATTATTTTTTTTTGATATAAGTTCATCTAATTGGATAATTGTTATATGCTTCATCTGGACATTTTAACATTTTTTTAGAACTAATAAATTAAGACCATTATTATTTAAATAAAACTTGGGTTATTAAATGTATGTTCACATGACTGTTAAAACTCATGAGAAAGTCGATGATACAGACTGTCTTCTAATCGATGGTTCAAATGCTTTCATATTTATAAACTTGACAAACATCACAAGTTTTGATCATACATGACACAAAATTTTGTTTGGATATCAGAAAAACGTCTTAAAAATATCGTTTTATAATTATTAAATCTTCGTTATTAACTATTTGATTTTTTATTTGCTTAACCCGTGTAATACACGGGGTTATAACCTAGTTTGTACTATAGCAAAAGGGATTAGCAAGTTTAAAATATTAAATAAGTTATGCAACAATAAATAGTTAACTAATGATATTTAAAGTGTCGTTTGCAGTGCATAAAATGCAATGTAAATACAACGATATTGTAGGATTTTTATAATCTAAATGAAATTTTTAATCTTAGTTTTGTAATGATCACTCAAGCTACAAAAATTTAAAAATAATTTTTTTCTTGTGTGTGTCATTTAACTGACTCCTAATCTTTTATTGTGTAATGTTTCACTAAAAACGTGTTTTGAAAAATCTTTATATTTTTTTTAAAACATATTTCTGAAATCTACTATTTATTTGTCTAAATGAGTTTACCAGTTTACAGTTTACGAGTTGCATGTTCATGGGATTACATGTTTATTGATTTACGAATTTACAAGTTTATGAATGTACATCTACATAATGCTTGTGCTCGAATCTGGCTTATATACCCATATGTAGGGCTGTAAACGAACTGAACGAACACGAACAAGGCCATGTTCGTGTTTGTTCGTTAAGAAAATTAACATGTTTGTGAACTGTTCACGAACGCATACGGAACATAAGTTTATGTCCTTGTTCGTTCGTTAAGGAAATTCAGTTGTTTACGAACAGTTCGTGAACACTGGTCTCGAACACAAACGAGCGCAAGCAAATAAAAACAAATGCAAATGAACATTTAACTTGAAAAAAAAAAAACATTGTTATCTTTAAACATTGGATATAACTAGTTAAATACAACCATCAAATGATAAATCAAAACACAAGAAGTCTACTAGACCACCAAATGATGAATCAAGTTTAACTAATTTAGACATAATTATCCCCAAAATGTCTTAGAATGTCCAAATTTTAGCTAACTTAGAACAAAATAGGGTTTCAAGTTTTCAATATGTTTAGATAAAATGTTTATTATTTATTATCTTTTTGATATACTCAAACGGACACGAACAAATGTAAACGAACACATTACCGAACGTTCACGAACGTAGTCGAACGAACGAGACCTGTGTTCCTGTTCGTTCGCTAAGCTAACCGAACGAAATATTTTGTTCGTGTTCGTTCGTTAAGCTAATCGCACGGACACAAACAAACTTCCCGCCGAACGGTTCACGAACTGTTCGCTGAACGTTCGGTTCATTTACAGGCCTACCCATATGCATTATTTTACAAGTATGCTTGTGCTCGAATTTGGTTTATATATGCATATGCATTATTTCCCCGTATGTTAAATGATTTGGTGAACGTGAGTGTGAGTTAATCATGGCGGGTTGCATATTTCACTCTAAAGTATGTATGTTTCACGCTACGGAGTATGTGTTTCCTTCTACGATATTGATTGTCTCTTTTAATTAGATGCTTGTTTTGCTATACAGAGTGTCTGTTTTACACTTTGAGGCGTACGGTTAGTTCTACGGTAAAATTTATAAACTCTACTGATTAATATTATAATTTGCAAAGGTACTATTAAAATAATAATTTTTTTCTATAACTTTAAAACATGATTTTTTATTAATTTTAAATGCCCTAATTTATTAAAAAAACTAACAATAATTGTAATATTTTATATATTTAAATAGTAATCTAATTAAATAGAAAAAATCTAAAATCTTACTTAATTCCAAAGAATATATATCTTTACATTGACCAGTATTTTTTTTAGTTTAGATCTTCTAAACCTTTTACTAAACGCGTAATTACTTCAAATATAGCTCTAATTTATAATGATAATGATAATTTTAAATTAAATTACCAAAAAACTATAAAAATCTATGAATTTTTAAATATTATGATAGGCAATATAATCTTTCTATACTAATAAACAAAAATCCTTTTTGGACACGTGTCATTCTGGTAATTTCTCACCCTTAGTTTTTTGTTTATCTCTTTAATTAAATAATAATTATATTAAACATCAATTTAACTGAATCTATTTATCTCTTTTGTTTAATTGATTTCTTTTTTAACTCTAAAGTTTCAATCTTTGGCAATTTAAGTTTAAAGTTTCGATCTTTGGTATTTTAACCCCTTTGATTAATTTGATTTTTCACTTCTAATTCAAAAGTTTTCATCTTTTGCAATTTAACCCTTTTTTTTACTTTCAATCCAAAGCTTTTCATCTTTTGCAATTTAATCTCAACATTTTTTTTACTTTCAACTTTAGTCTCTTATATACTTTTCATCTTTCATAAGTTCCCCATTTAACGTGTCGTTCTAAATTTCCGACTTAACATGCCGCAATGTGCGTGTGGGGTTCAACGTTTTTCATCTATTTTTTTCCTGTTTGACATGTCCGTCGCAGCGCGTCTATTTTTCCCCGTTTTATAGGTCTGTCGCAACGTGCGAGTCAGAGATCGACTTAGTTATTTTTTTCTCGGTTTTACACACAGGCTCGTGGTCATGTAAGAAACATTTGCCGTTCATCTAACATGATATATAACTATTGAATCCCCGCCGCATTGCGACGGATTGTATATCTAGTATGTTTAAAACAAACTTTGAGATACTATGGAGAATGATTAATTGTAAAACCAAATATAAGTTTAAATACTTTTCATATTACACCATATAACGTGATCAAGTTTAATCTTTTTATTTGAAAACATATATCTTAATCAATAGAGCCTAACAGTTTATTAATATAGTCTAACAAATTTTGAAATTATACGTGAGACGAGATGTGTTAATTATATAACAAAATGGCGAATAAATTTATGGGTTATCCAAATGGTTTTTCAAAGTTTAATTAGACGATGTAAATATAATTAAAAAGGTTCGTAAAGAATTGATGATTAAGCATTTTAGAAGTGAGTTGCGTATTGATTATGATGAAGAAGAGATTGCAAGCTTGTGGGAATATTATCAGATGCACCTACTTGACTACTTGTCTTATTGTGCTCTACAAACAAATAATTTTCATTATTCAATCCGTAATAATAATAAATAAAAATATATAGTTTTGACACTAAAAATTTATAATATAGTAATTATAAGTATCAGTTGTTATAATAAACTAATGAAACTCTGTTAAAATTTACTTCCAATTTCAAAAATGTTTCTTACTCTTTTTTATGAATTATATGTGAAAGTAGTAAAAATCTATAATTCTATATAGTATTAGAGTAGTGGAAACTCTTACTGTGGAGGGAAGGAGAGGAAGAGGCAGACCCAAACTGACATGAGATGAGCAGATCAGACATGATTTACTAGAGTTGCATCTTTCTAAGGACATGGTCCAAGATAGGACTTCGTGGAGGCGTAGGATTAGGGTTAAGGACCTCTAGAGGATATGGCAGTAAGCTCTTAGGTGTATTTCAGGGTCGTAGGGTTTTCTTATTCTTTAAGTGATTTTTCTGGTGATTGCCTTCTTATGTTTATGCACAAATGATGTTGTATACAATTTTACATGATTTACAATATATTGTGCCACTCTGTTCACTTTCTTGGCATGGGCGACTTCTTATTTCTACATTCTTTCTATGTTCTTTGACTTGGTGTATTGGTTTGCCATTCGTTTTCGAGTCGAGGGTCTCTTTGGAAGCTGCCTCTCTATCCCTATGGATAGAGGCAAGGTCTGTCTACATCCCACCCTCCCCAGACCCTATAAGTAGCTTTGCTATTTGTGGGATTTACTGGGTATGGTTGTTGTTGTTGTACCGTTCTAATAATAACTAGAGTAAATTGCTAAAATCGTCCCTGAGGTTTGGGTATATTTACCATTTTCATGCAAAACAACTTTTTTTATATCATATAGTTCTTCACTTTTTGGATTTTTTGTCATTTTCATCCAAACGTCTGACTTTTTTTTTTTTGCCAAAATCGTCCCTGTGATTTAGGATTTTTTGCTATTTTCATCCAATTGTTTTATAGAAAAAATAAAACAAACTAGATGTTTTGATGAAAATGTCAAAAAATCCCAAAAGTGAAGGATTATGTTGTACAAAAAAGTTGTTTTGAATGAAAATGACAAATATGTCCGAACGTTAGAGACGATTTTAACAATTTACTCTAATAACTATCACACAATAATTCAATGCAAGAATGTAATATAGTTGTATAAAGTAATTTGATGTAATACAATAACGTAATATCTATCTACTATAATAAAAGAAATTAACTTTTAGACACGTGTTATTCATTAAAAGTATCCTCAAATTTATACTTATCTTATATTAATTAAATAAATAATAAATTAATATTACATTTTATCATACTTTAATAAAATATTATCCTTAAATCTAAATTGTTAATTTAATATATTTTTAAAACAAATACCTCTCTTTCCTACTTATCTTATATTAAATATATAAATAATAAATTAATATTAAATGTTATCCAAATTTATTAAAAATATTACTTTTTTATTAGTATTAGGTATACAAAATTATATTTATTCAACTCGTTTGAAACGCGGAGTTTTTAAAAATATATATTTTTTATTATTTACTATACAAAGTTACATTTATATAACCCGTGTAATACACGAAGTTTTTAAAGATATAACTTTTTATCATTTGCTATGTAAAATTAGATTTATTCAACAAGTGTAATACACAGGGTTTTAAGGATATATTTTTTTATTATTCGGTAGATTTTTCAAACCGACTATACATGGGTTTTTTTAAAGATACGACATTTTTAGTATCTAATATACAAAATTATATTTATTTAATCTGTGTAATACACATGGTTTTTAAAGATATAACTCTTTTTAGATCTATTAAACACGTATGATATATGGGTTTTTAAGAAAGTAATTTTCTTTTATTATTTGGTAGATTTATTCAACCTGATTATACACGGTTTTTTTACAGATACGACGTTTTTAGTATTTAGTATACAAAATTGCATTTATTTAATCTGTGTAATACACATGGTTTTTAAAGATATAACTTTTTTTATTATTTGATATATAAAATTACATTTATTTAACCCGTACAATATACGGGGTTTATAAAGATCTAACTTTTTATTGTTTAATATATAAAATTACATTTATTCAACCCGTGTAATACACGTGGTTCTAACCTAGTAATATAATATACATAATATGATGTAATGTAACATTATATTATATAACTAACATTTTCAAAGAGGTTAACCATTAAATTTATAAATATATTTTATTTAAGTTTTGTTACTAACAATAAATTAGTATTACCACTATTTTTTGTTATTTTTTTCTTTAACTTTTACTAATATTTTTTATTTCTTTTATTTTACTTTAAAATTTTCTTTATTATATTATTATTACTACTACTATTGCTTTTATGTATATTTTGTTTTTCGTTGATAACTTTATATATTTGAACGAGTCAACTATAGCAGATTTTGTTTCTTTATCGTGAGAAATTGAGCCGATATCATATGAACTACATCGGTATTGGTACCGTATAATTTTTTATAGTTTTCTTGACGTGGCGGTATAAAGTTTGTTAAAAATGGAGTTTTATTTGCAATAGAGTATTTTTTGCCGGTATGATAACATTAGCATGACAAACCGAACCATTATCAGCTAAAGAACATTGGTACCGATACTGGTATTCGTTTTTATGGTTTATATCGATGAAAAACACGTGTCGATATCTTCTTGTGCGTATCACTTTCAGTTGCTATTCTGAGTGTTGGTACCGTATCAAACTGAACTAATACTGACCGAAACCCGCTGCGAAGCACGGATAATCCCACTAGTTACAATAACGTAATATATCATAACATAATATATATAATATGATGTAATGTAACATTATAATACATTGTAATTTGATGTAATAATTAGACCATTCACACAGGTGTCTTATAAACGTCATGATGGCGGTGAAAGATGAGGATGTCCAAAGACTCCATTGCATGATTTAGGAATGACAGTCGACGAGTATTGGTAGACTTAATCTCATCTATAATAAAATAAACTATTTATGGGACTCATTTCACTAATTAAAGGCATCTATTTTTTAGTTTTCTCACTCATCTATTCTACCAAATTATCAATAATTAATTTAATTAAAAGATAATTATATAACTGAATTTAATATAAATTTAGTTATTAATTTTACACTCATATCTTAACTTCATGAAAACAATTCGTATAGGAGATAATATAATATTTTGAAATTTTCAACAGATTTAATTATTTATCCTTGAAATCTAATATTATGTTATTCAATTAATATAAACATAATATAATCACAAATTTCAAATCACCCTTTAGAAATCCTTTGATATTATTATTATTATTATTATTATTATTATTATTATTATTATTATTATTATTATTATTATTATTATTATTATTATTATTATTATTATCTAATCTAATATTTTGTTAAAATAATATAAATATAAATATAATATTCAAACATAGGTCATTGTGTAATTTTATCGTCATCACATGAATATTAGCCATAAACTCTAAAAAAAATTAATACCATAGTCCCATGTTAACATAAACATTGTGTATCCTCATTATTATTAATTTAGTTTTGAGAAAGTGTAATGACATATAAATATAAAAAAAAAATTCAAGAACTATCCTCGCAATCACTTAGCCATAAACTAAAAAAATTAATACAATAGACTCATCTTAACATAAACATTGTGTATCCTTATTCTATACCTATATTAATTTCTAAGATGCCAATAAACAGTAATGTTTCTTTTTGTCTTTTAGTAGGTTTCTCTTTTTCGATTTTCCTTTTTTTCATATAGTAACTTTACGGTTTTTTAAATCTGTAATAAAAATTTTAACTTTTTGTAATTTTACCATAAAAGTTAAACAGGTTTATTGTTTATTAATTTTTATTTTATGTTTGTTTTTTCTGGAATTGTTGTCGTTCGGTTCTTCGGTATTTTTTATCTCATTTGCTCATTCAAGTTTTTATGCTTGATGGACTTTCTAATATGTGTCGGTATAAATTCAATTCCGTCTACTTATTACGTTACGTGAGTCATTTGGTGTTATAAATTTGTGTTTTTGTTTTATGTTTTTCCTGGTTTTGGTCGTTGTTCGGTTACTACTTAGCATGATTTTACGCCTTCCAACCCTGCAACGCTGGTTGCACGGTTTTACGCTCTCCGCCCTGCAATGCGGGGGACTTAAGACTAGTTATTATTAATTTAGTTTTGAGAAAGTGTAATGACATATAAATATAAAAAAATCAAGAACTACCCTCGCAATCACTCTATGTATCGAGTATATCCGTTAATTTTTTTTAAGATATAACTTTTTTTATTATCTTAATTATCTGGTATATAAAATTAGATTTATTCAACACGTGTAACGCACAAAGTTTTTTTTAAAGATATAACTTCTTTTATTATTTACTACACAAATTAAATTACATATATTCAACCCGTGTAATACATGGAGGTTTTAAAAATAATACTTTTTATGATTATTATTTGGGGTATAAAATTAGTTTTATTCAACTTGTGAAATATACGAGGTTTTTAATTATTTAATATATAAAATTATATTTATTCAACCCGTGTAATACACGGGATTCTATCCTAGTACCCTTACATTTTATAACAATATGGTGTCTTATTCTGATTGAATACTTGTTGGTACGAAGCATATCTGTGAATTTCAGGTGTATTCAGGTGTATCCAATAATTTGTAAAAAAAAAATTTCTCAGATGAGATTTCTAAACACACATTTTTCTTACCAATATGGGTATGGTTATTGTAAAAAAGGTTAAAAGTGTGAGAAAGGTGAGAAATATTGTGGAGATGACATGTGTCCTAAATCTAAATTAATTCAAAAAGGTAAACAATTAATTTTATCATTAATTCAATTAATTAAAAACTTGCCATAACCGCCACCTTAATTATAGGAACTGGATTTTTTTAAAAGATCTCTATAAACACGATTCAGCAAGTATATAACACCATTCATTAAGTATATAACACCATTCAGCAAGTATATAACACCATTCAACAAGTATATAACACCATTCAACAAGTATATATAACACCATTCAGCAAGTATATAACACCATTCAGCAAGTATATAACACCATTCATGGACTAAACATCTGATCGAAACATATTTTTGCTCTATGTAAGTATAACAATATGGTACTCATATTAAAGATAAAAAAACGCTCGTTATTAGTTATTATGGTGTACTTTTTTTTTAAAAAAGTTACGTATAAAAAGTTATTGACGTTTAAAAACGACGGGGGAAGTTACATGTGCATTAATGTTAGTTTCTTAATTTAAAAATGTTAAATTTACCTATATAACCTTAATCTAGAAAATTAATATGTTTAATAGTAAACATTATTTACAATTTTGCCATTATGATCTCAACCATTAGATCAAAGATCTAATGGTGTAGATTATTTCTTACCTTTCTCACAAAAAAACCCTTTTTTTAAAGGAACCTCTACTTATATAATTTTATGTTTTTAAAATAAAAGTATGATAAATTTCATTTATCATCACCATCATAATAATGTTTAAATATCTAAAACATGTAAAATTTATGGTCATATAACTTTCAAAAGATAGATTCATATTTATACAATATCTATATCTGTATCTGTATTATCTTCTATTCTAATAAACAAAGAAATCTAGTTATCATGCGTCCCCTGTCTAATGAAGAATTTGGAGGGAAAGTATTTAAGCGTATCGCATGTTCTAAAAAATAATATTTCCAAAAAGTAACCAACTATTATTCAAATTATTAAATTTGATTTTCTTTTCATCTGATCTTTTATCTAAAACCAACAAATTTTGCAAACTATTTGGTAGCATGGATTGACTTTATCATCTAACTTTTAGCAAAACATTCTAATTACTAAGGATATGTGTAATGGGTCTTAGAGGGGTGTGAAAGAGTTTGATAATTATACAGGTAAACTGAAATGATATTTCTTCTCCTGTGAATTATACATATACATATTGAGATTTTGTACCAATTTTAGGATCAATTCGTAAACATTCAGAGAGAGACTAAGATGATGTATCTTTCTTAGGGTCGATTTCTATGTCTCCACTCACATGTATACCACGTATTTCTCAAAAGTGAAACATATAAAACATTTAAATATACGAGACAACTCTACGCGACTCAAAACATATATAAAAACTATTTGTGGCATCTTTTAAATTTGTATTACAATTATTAATAGCATGTTTGGCAATACTTCAAAAAAATCACTGACTGAGCATTTTATTTTCTTTAATTTCAGTGTACTCTTTTTGTACTTAAAAAAACTGACATTTTATTTAATGTCGATGTTATGTGCATATAACATGCTTAAATATGTATATACGTAATTATAAATAGGTTGTGTTATTTTCATATAGGTTGCGTAATTATTATCATAGGATGTGTAATGATGTAATTATCAGTATAAGTTGCATAGCTATAAAGTTGTTTTCCTTTCCTAATTTAATGTATATTCAACCTGTGTAATACATGTGATTTTAACCTAGTTATTATTATATATGATTCCAAATATTCAAAATTACAAAATTACAATGGTTTTTTAACCTGGTATAAATAATATAATCAAATAAATATCCAAAAAGAAACATTAATGAAACTACTAAAGTGAAACATTACTAGACAAGGGTTAAAAGAAAATAAAAAAAGTTATACTTTTTTTTGGTTATGTGGTTTGGGTAAACGAGTATATGATTTCTGGTAATGAGTCCAGTTATCACCTAATACCATATCCATATTGAACCCACAATTTTTTATTTTGGATGTTTTAGGTATTCTCACCAACTTCAAATTTTTTTTGACATCCGTAAGGCGGGGTGGTATGGGCTAGACCCTCATCTCTATTACTTGGGCGCCATTAATCATGTCACCAACACAATAACGGCGTAAAAAAGATGTTTTGTGGGGCTTACTTCACTTTATACTTTAAGCCAAAAGAAACAATAGAGGGGACAGGGGCATTGTGAGACTTTAACCCATTTCTTGGTTATTTGTGGGGGGGGGGGGGCTGGGGGCTTATTGCTTACGTGTCATTGATGTTGCTTATGTGACGTTGATGTGGCACAATAAAGCCTCTATGAGCTCCATTTCATACCTTCTAGCCTAATGACTTTGTCTTTGTGTGTTTGTGATCTCGTCCTTTGTGAGGAAGGAGGTAAAAAGGGGGAAGGATGGGCCCATTCAAGTTTTTTAGTTTTTCCTAACAGAACTATATATGTAAAAATTCTATTTATATATAAACCTCTGAAAAGGTTAGTAAAAATTACAAATACGTAAATTTATTATATTATAACAAATTAATATATCATATTATAAATAAAATTAGGTTTGTAATTCAAAATTTTATAACTTTTATTTATGTTTAAACTTTTTTTTTTTTGAAAAATTTCAATATTAGTAATTCTGTCCTATACATGATTATAAAATTGTATCTTATACCTGGCCCAATATCATTGGTTAATTACCCTATTAGACATTTCCACAAGTACAATATATACCCGTGAGTTTATTAAGCAACATACGTTGAGCTTTTCAAACACATTTTCTACTTACCATTTTAATTTTTGTGTAATTTTATGTTTTCAACAACCAAACCAAATTAAAATTTTATGAACAACATATATATAATCATCAACATAAAATGTTTGAAATGTCTAATATTTATATATTTCATTGTGATATAATTATCACAAAAATCTTTAATTCATAGCATACATTATATAAAAAATATTATCAAATGCATATTATAAAAGGAAAGTTCATTTTTCACATAATGAAGTTACTATAATAAAGCATTATTAGATAAGGGTTAAGGAAATAAAATAAAAATAAAAATGTTTGAGTTAACAGGAGTATGCTTTTGGGTAATTACGTCAGGCATTGCCTATTTTACCCGAACCTCCTATTTTTATTCATAAATAAGCCTTTCTCAGTTGTTTTTGTCATCCCCGTTTGCTAAGGACTTGAGTTCCTTCTATTGAGGTAATCATGGATATTTTGATTCCTACCCTTTTGGGAACATAACAAGAAACCTTTGTTTTGCTAACTAAATAGATAATGGAATGAAATCCAAAAAAGATTCATATTTGTAGGTCCCTCACGGAGGATTAAGATAAACCTACTTCCTTGTTGTTTAACACACACACGAGTGTGGAATCCAAGTGTATATGCAAACCAAAGTAAGAGCACAACCAATATAACAAAAGATATAACTTCAAGGATTCACTATATTGATTATCTTGAAGAGAACCAGTACAAACACATACACACAATGTTCATACAATACTCAGAGTGCTCTATTTCACAGTGCTCTATCTCTTAACTTGAGAACATAAGTCTGCTTATATAGGCCAAGTACCCAGCAACATCACGAAGGATGTTGCATGGCCCACGAAAGATGTGCAGGCCCACGAAGGATAGGTCCTTCGTGAGCCAAACCTGCGAACAACTAAGATAACGAAGAAGGTTCTTCGTGACCTTTTCAGTTGGACGAACAATAGTCTTTCGTGTGGAGGGTCTCCCAAGAAGAAGTGGGTTCTTCGTGGGATGGCTGCAATAACACAGAACTTACAGAACATGAACATACAGCAAGAAACAAAACACTATCAACTAACACTCTGCACACTTGCAGCTGTTTTACAACAAGTACAAAGTAAACGTCGTACCTACAAAGTAAACGTCGTACCAAGTCAAGATAGGAGGATATCTTGACTTTGGTCTTCACTTTGTAACCAAGCCGAACCAAACCGGGCTGCATCCACACAAATATGCATCAACAATATTTCATAGTGGTCTGAATCTTAATGACATGAACAATAACACTGGATGTACTTCTAACTTCTTAAATTATTCGTAATGGTTAATGCTCCCTAAGGGGCACTTTCCGCCATATTAGCATTATAACGTTTCTCTAAAAAATGTGTAATGGTTAACGCCTCTTAAGACCCTTTCAATCATTACTTTCCATTTTTTTATTCTCATTAGGCATTATACTAGTAAACACCCCTCTCTCTTCAAGCCCCTATAACGCCCGGGCGGTGGTGTTGGGGACGTTATTTCACGCCCCTATGATGCCCATTACACATGGTCTCATTAGCCTATTCTTGTAATTGTTAACACATAGTGGTCTAAATGTTAACGGTCTTGATGTTACAATACTAATGGTTCAAACACGATAACACCAATGTTCCAAAAGTTAGATACAGGACATTGATTGTTTGTACCTTGGACCACACAACCTTGTGGGCCCGGGCTTTAAACCATCGTACCTTGATGGCCTGGGCTTTACACAATGATATCTTAATGATTTATAAATAATACAACGAGGCTTGAATGGTTTGAATGCTATAATTTGAAGAGTGCAAAGTCTTAAACCGAAGAACCATGGACCAGATAAAAGCATATATTAGGTATAAGGCACGTGCAAGTCAAATATTTTGCGTGACTAACACGTGCAAGCAGAAATAACTGCACAACCGCTCACATTAATTGTTGATATAGGCATCGTATGACCAAAGTTGATCACACAATCTATCACAATATTTAGTATACTACATGCGGCACGTTGTTGGCATGGTAAGAGAAAAATACTACTGGAGAGTAGCTTACGTAGGAAGCATTTAACGCCTTGTCTCGTCTGACAACACAATGGACTATAGATGAAACGTTTACTACCGGGTATGAAGGAACATACTCACTCTCACGAAGGACTTAGATTGTAGTAACGTAGTTTATAACATATATTTAATGATTTGAACATGTTTGGATCTTAGTTCGAATACTAGACCCAACATTGGTTGTGTCTAGATTTTGAAAAACTAAATATGTTATAGTATTTAGCAACACCTTTTAAAATTTAAATTTTAATAAATCACAAGATCTCTGGTAACCTTCATTTCTTTCCGATCACTATTAATTCGAATCACTCCACAGGTTTAGGCAACCACAGACCACATTGTGTCGTTTCCAATGGAAAAATCTGATGGTGAAGCAAGGGTGGCACCTTATCATTACTTTCCACTTTTTTTTCTCATTAGGCATTATACTAGTAAACACCCTCTCTCTTCAAGCCCCTATAACGCCCAGGCGACGGTGTTGGGGACGTTATTTCACGCCCCTATGATGTGCATTACACATGGTCTCATTAGCCTATTCTAGGAACTGTTAACACATAGTGGTCTAAATGTTAACGGTCTTGATGTTACAATACTAATGGTTCAAACACGATAACACCAATGCTCCAGAAGTTAAGATACAGGACATTGATTGTCCGTACCTTGGACCACACAACCTTGTGGCCCGGGCTTTAGACCATCGTATCTTGATGATTTAAATACTACAACGAGGCTTGAATGGTTTGAATGCAATAATTTGGAGAGTGCAAAGTCTTAAACTGAAGAACCATGGACCAGATAAAAGCATATATTAGGTATAAGGCACGTGCAAGTCGAATATTTTGCGTGACTAACACATGCAAGCAGAAATAAAGGCAAAGCCGCTCACATTAATTGTGGATATAGGCATCGTATGACCAAAGTTGATCACACAATCTATCACAATATTTAGCATACTACATGCGGCACGTTGTTGGCATGGTAAGAGAAAACTACTACCAGAGAGTGGCTTACGTATGAAGCATTTAAAGCCTTGTCTCGTCCGACAACACAATGTACTATAGATGAAACGTTTACTACCGGGTATGAGGGAACATACTCACTCTCACGAAGAACTTAGATTGTGGGTCCCCATAGCGAAGCTAACAATGTTGTTTTCTGAAAGTCATATAATCAAGATCTTTGCATGACATGTTAGTGATTTTCGTTGTAGTAACGCCGTTTATAACATATATTTAATGATTTGAATGTGTTTGGATCTTAGTTCGAATATTAGACCCAACATTGGTTATGTCTAGATTTTGAAAAACCAAATATGTTATAGCATTTAGTAACACTTTCTAAAATTTAAATTTTAATAAATCACAAGATCTCTGTGACCTTCATTTCTTTCCGATCACCATTAATTCGAATCACTCTACAGTTTTACGCAACTGCAGACCACATTGTGTCGTTTCCAATGGAAAAATCTGATGGTGAAGCAAGGGTGGCACCTTATGTGCACGACATTAAAGTGATGGAAACATGACGAAAAGTTATAGGGTTTAGAATTTAGAGTTTGAAAAAAAAAAAACCTCACAAGTTATCCTCACCGACCTCATCCTATGCCCTAACGATATATATTAGTTGAGTCAATGAGATAGTGGTGGAGTGGTTGTGAAAAGACTTAATGTTCCTTGTGACCCAGGTTCGACTCCCACTCTCTCCATTATTTTCTGCGGCATCCAGGTGTAGGGCGAATACGGGTGTCGCTGGTTCGTCTTGGATGGGAGGCGAGGTTTTACCGATTATTTCACTGTCGTGCCTTTGGGCGGGTAGAGGTCGGGTTTCCGCGCAGCAGGGAGAGTCAAGGAGCTGGCGGCGGTCGAGTAGTCGACCTTGACCATAACGTCCAGTGTCACGGTGATTCACACGTCGTTCCTTACCATTCAAAAAAATATAAGTTGAGTCAAAAGGGGTAAAAATAGAAGATTGAGTCTGGTTCACGCAACATAAAGTCATCCTCTTCGCATCTCTTTCTTCTTCTACCCTCATCACTCTATATATAGGACTTCCTCCTTTCCTTTTTACACCACACTTTCTTCTTCTTCTTCTTCTTCTTTCTCAACTCTTTTAAGATGATGTTTTAACAGTTTAAGCACCCTAGCTTGCCCTAGAAACCCTTCACTTCTTCAAAACTGAGAAATGGAAAACCGCAAACCCCAATTGCTTCCAGGGTTTAGATTCCAGCCGACTGACGAAGAACTTATTGTTCATTACCTAAAGCCCAAAATTCATTCCCTCCCCCTGCCTAATTATCCGATTCCTGAAGCGGATGTTTGCGGGTCTGATCCGTGGAATTTACTAGGTCCGTGTTGATCATGATATCCTTGTTTTTTCTTTTTTTTCTAAAAATAGTAAAATGTGAGTTGCGTTATAATAATAATCGGTTCTTTTTGTTTGTTTTAGGTGATTCCGAGGAAGAAAGGTACTTTTTTAGCACCGTGGAAACCAAGTACCCTAATGGTAAACGAATCAATCGAACCGCTCCATCGGGTCACTGGAAACCAACTAGTTTAGACAAGCAAGTTGTTGATTCTCAAAACAAACATGTTGGAACAAAGAAAACTTTTGTTTTCCACAGATCCAAATCCGCAAACGGGTCTAAAATCGATTGGCTCATGCATGAGTACAAACTTGCTAACCCTATTCAAGTAAGAATATTAAAACTGAACTGGGACTTGGTGAAAAAAATGAAAATATTGAAAACTCGATTTCAAATTTTATGCAGGGTGTGCAAAACTGGATGATTTGTAGGGTTTTCACGAAGAAAAGAGCAAAGAAAGATACTATGGAGGATGTAGAGATGGTTCTAGTTCGAAACACAGGGACAATTTTCTATGTCCCAAGAAACTTTGATTTGAATCTGGATGGTGGTGGATCACCAAGTACTGGTTCAAGCGGTGTCACAGATGAAGATGGGGAGAACAATAAATAGATGATTAGAGGATGAGTTTGGTCTTTATGATAGTATTAATGGTGTTCTTAAGGTAGTGTATAATGTTAATCCAAAAAGCTATAAATGGTGTAAATGTATGGTAAGGATCAATGATAAATAAGACGTTTTCTTTTGTTTTTAAGTACTCGTTTGCAATTGTTGTGGTCAAATAATATGATTACTTAACAATTAACAAACAAAATACCAAGAAATCTAAAGAAATAACTTTCCACTTTTAAATCTATACAAATGACTATTTAACCCTTTTAGTAATCTGAGTTATCATTTAATGACCAAAGGCCCGCAGCGAAACGCGCAGAAATTCTACTAGTTATTATAATAATAAAAACATTATTTATTGGTTTTGGTTAATTATATATATATATATATATATATATATATATATATATATATATAAATAGGATGAGGATCATTACAGAACACTAACTATTGCGAGAACAAAAAGAACAACTCTAAAACACTAAATTTTGGGATTTAAGGTTAATACTTATAAAATTTTATGTTTTTTTACATTCATATGTGTATTATATATATACATAAAAAACCATATATTTTTACCTACACATAGCCTACATACATGTTGGTAATTTAACCTACAAATAACCTACATATGTGTAGGTTATATAAAAAGTAAAAATTTTTCATATTTTGTTTTGAATTCTGGTGTAGAAAACAATAAATCTTACATTTGTAACATTTTTATTTACTTCATAGGCTTTTCGAATTAAAAAACTAGGTGATTCATTGTGTTCTGCATAGAACTTTCCCCTAGGAGAAGGATCCATTAGGAACCACCCTTTACCGCGAGAACCAATGTGAACACAACCAAAAATACCTAAAAATAGCTAAAAACACACACAATTTTTTTTAATATTTTTTATAAAAAAATCGCTACTTTTAGTAGCCAAAAAAAAAATTTTGGCTACTAAAAGTAGTGATTTTAATGTAAAAAATATTAAAAAAAAATTTGTGTGTTTTTTAGATTTTTTAGGGTTTTAGTTTTTAGCATTTTAGCTTGGGGGAGGGGGTTTAGGGGTTTAGGTTTTTTGGGGGTTTGGGGGGGGGGTAGTTTTTTTTAGGTTTTTTTTGGGGGGGGGGGGGGGGTGGTTTAGTTTTTAGCATTTAGCTTAGGGGGGGGGTTTAGGTTTTTTTTTTTTTTTTTTTGGGGGGGGGGGGGGGTTAGGTTTTTTTTAGGTTGTGTTCACATTGGTTCTCGCGGTTCTTGCGATAAAGATGGTTCTCGCATGAACCTTACCCTATATATATATATAGGGTCAGGATTTAGAGAAAACGGTTAAAAGTGTGAGAACGGTGAGAACGATTATGGATCGTCCGATCAAAACAATCCATGGACTAGATTGCGCGGTGGCGTTTTCGTAAATAACATCAATATTATTAGGTGGGACGCGCTTCATTAAGGGTAAAAGGGTCTTTTTACCCCTCATATTCAAAACGCCATCATATGATAAAACGCCATACAAAAAATAAAACACCATTAAAAACAAAACGCCAAAAATTAAAAATAAAACGCGTTGAATATTACAGGAAGATGAAACAACACAAAATAACTGAATTACAGTTATTAACATTTATTAGAAGAAATTCTCTCCTAAATTACGCGCCAAAAACATCATTATATAATAAACAAACGTAAAAACAAAGCTTCAATAATCACTTCAATCTATCCATTTTCTGCAAAAAAAACATCATTAACCAAAAAACGCCAAATTAAACAAAACGCCAAAAATGGCAACAATCGTTTCGTGGATATACACTCTGGGAATCAGGCGATACGTCATCTATTTTGACAACAGAAAGAGGGTGTATTTAAGACGATCAGGGCTATTCTGAAGATGGAAGAAGAGATACAGAGGCAAATCCTATCCATTGGCATCGCTCTAGACAACGAATGCCATGAAACGCATATGCTTATGAAAGCATTAACCAGCAAATTTGGACCAATCAAAGGAAATGTGAAGCCAGACCCTGTCATGACATCATGGCGTTTTGATGATGAAACAGACATGGTGACGATTACATACGACAGCAGAGAGCAGCAAGTCTACTGACTAGAGAACATCATGACAAAGCAGCGACTGGGTTTTATTGAAGAATTGCATAACGCCACCTGTACCAACCCAGAAATAGACTCAAAATTGGAGTTAATGCAAGACATGTTCAAGTGGAGGCTTCAAAATCTTCAGGAACAAGAAGTTGATGAAGGTGAATATGATGACATGGATGAAGATCAAGATGAAGACTCCGAGGAGGAAGAAGATGACACAACTGATGGATACTATTCAGATAAAGTACCTTCTGACGAAGGATTTTAATTTTTTTTTCGTTTTTTTTTCTTCAATGTAATCTTCTTTTTTTTTAAGATAATTAAATGATATATTTCTATCTTTATTAGCAAAATGCCAAAAAAATACTAAACAATGGTTAACCCTAACAAAACGCCAAAAATAACAAAAAATATTTTTCTTGCTTAAAATTTTATTTACTCCGTTATTGTATTTTGACATGTTGTTCTGCATAAGGCCATTTAAAAAAACGCCAAACTTAGAAGATGGGATGTCAATAACCTATAAAACTGATAAAAGCTAATCAACTCAGAAAATACAAAGAACAGAAACTGAAAAGATAGTTACTTTATTACTATCATTTATTACAATAAAAAGTCTCGCCTAAACTACGCGCCAAAAAACTCCTATAAGAGAAGGGTCTATACACAATGAAATTAAACACACCCAGAAAAACACAAAAACGTCATATCCTCTAGAAACCACTCCCTTTAAAACGCCACAGATGACAAAGCTTTCACTGAAATGCATCCTTTTTCTGAGGGGGTTAACTCAATAATATTTTGCTGAATGAGATGGACAAATATTCAAGAAAAAGAGACTGATGAAATTGATATGCCATCATGTAAGCTATGTTCTTGATGATTATTTGAATGGGATAAAGAGATCAACACAAGGGTAAAATGCTATTTTGGACTCCATTATTACAAATAGCATCAAGCAAGAGTTGATCTTTAATGACATGCCACCAAACAAGAATATCACACCAAAAAACAGGTTGCCACTAAGCAGCTTCTACTAAAAAAAAACGGGGTTTATGAAGGAAAGTTGACATTTAGCTAAAGTATTCAAAAAGGTTCAAAACGCCAAAAACAAATTCAAGAAAAGAAGAGGCTGATGACATTGAAGATTCGGAAGAAAAATTAGATTACGATTTTGTATTATTTTTGTTTTCATTTTATATTGTTTTGATATCAACTTAACTTATATGATGTTTTGTTATATAAATAAAATACATTATTATAAATAAAATACATTATTATATAAAACGCCAAAAACTACAAACACCAAAACGCCGGTAGTATGAAAACTGGGAGAACAGCTGCTGGCAAAGCACCTTGTAAAAAGGGGTATTAAACGCCAAAAAATTCACTAAACGCCAAAAAAATGGTCTTCTGTAATCTTATGCAAATTTTAATGACTCGTAGTGAATTTTTATACAAAAGGCCAAAAACGCCAAAAAATTAACCAGAAAACGCTATAACGCCAAAAAGTTATATATGTGACACAAAACAATTAATTCAACGCCAAAAAGTTTAAAAAATACAATTAACTCCAAAAAAAACTTACACGCCATAAAATATCATACCGCGTAGGGAAAATAAAAGAAGAATGAAAATACAAAAAAGCCCCTCCGCCCTTCTCTATGCCGCGGGACACGTGTTGGACCAGGATGCGTTCTCACCGTTCTCACACTTTTGAGCGTTTTCTCCTGATCCTGTTTCTCTCTCTCTATATATATATATAGGTAGGTAGAGGATCCTGTACAAAGTCCTACTTTTGTGAGAAGGGTGAGAAATAATGTGGTGATGACAAGTGTCCTATATCTAAATTAATTCAAAAGGGTGAATTAGTAATTTTCTATTTCTTTCAATTAATTGATTAAAAGATAACTGCCCAAAATAACTGCCACCCTTTATTATAGGAATTCGAATTTAGGAATTAATCTACGAATTTGTGTAGTGTTATATAATTCTGTAGTGCAACAACCATTCAGAACTGTATAGTGTTATATATTTTTTATATAGTGTTATATAGTGTTACTTGGTGTTATATGGTGTTATAATATGGTTTTTGGTGTTATATAATTCTGTAGTGTTATATAATTCTGTAGCGCAACCATCAAAAAACACTATATAACACCATAAATTATTAATTCTGTAATGCAACTACCATTCAGAACTGTATAGTGTTATATATTTTTTATATAGTGTTACATGGTGTTATATAGTGTTCTTTGGTTATATAGTGTTAGATGATGGATGCATAGTGTTATATAGTGTTATATTTTTCTGGTAGCATGTCTATGATGGATGTATAGTATTATATAGTGTTATATGATAGATGTATAGTGTTATATGATGGATGTATAGTGTTATATGATGGATGTATAGTGTTATATGATGGATGTATAGTGTTATACGTTTCTTGCAGCAGTTACATATTTTTGTATTTTTAGAATTGATGATCGATATAATTTAGCAATTAAATTTGAATAGCTAGTTTTTAGGAGATTAATGGGGTTTTGGTTGTGTAGGATACAGTTACCATATTTGAAACATTGGAAAAGACACTATTGCCCTTCAATTTTACATAAGGTCCTTCTAATTAAAACACAATTTACATTTTTATACCCTATTGATCTCAACCATTAGATCAAATATCCAATGGTTTAAAACACTTCTTACCCTTCTCACATTTTAGACACTTTTTACCATATCCCTACCCTATATATATATATATATATATATATATATATATATATATATAAATATATAATGTAGGCATTTTGGTAACTTATGTAGTTTTTTTAAAATCATTTTTTTGTTAAATTTATAATACCCCATTCTACCCCCAACTTGCAATAATATCAAAACTAACCCTTTAACTTTTAAATGTCACTTTGATCCCCTAAAAACACGTAAATTTGGTTTGGAAACGAGTCGGGTTGATTGTAGTCTATATTTTATTATGTCGCGTACGACCCTAACGTACATGCTTATTTTATTTACGGTTTGACTAGGTCTTTATTTAGACATAAATTTTGTTTGGAAACAAGTCGAGTCAAATATAATATATTTTCATTCAACGGTATGAATTTGGATTACTCCAAGTTTCAACGTAACTTTAGTTCTAAAACGAGTCGGGTTGATTGAGGTCTATAATATATCAGGTACAGTGTCGCCGCAATGCGCGACAGGTAACTGATGATGAATTCTCAAACGAGTCATGTATAGTTGATTTTTTACCATTACAAACGAAACATATACCGACCAAACAACATCAGTAACGATACCATATTCGTTTTTTATAGAATTCTCAACGCGATGGTAATTCATTGAACACAAAGTAATATTTGCGATAAAGTATTTTTTGGTATCATAAAGTAAGTTATATCGAGTGTATGTATGATACTGGTATCATAACAGACCGATTTTATGGGTTTTAATCGATGTAAAAAACTTGTCGATTGGTAACGAGTGTTATGCCAAGTGTCGGTATTGTTGATGTCGATAGTGTAATAAACCAGACTAATAATGACCAAAGGTCCGCAGCGAAGCGCGCGGAAATCCTGCTAGTATATATTGTTGATAAAGGACGATGAATAGTAACTTTATTTTTATAATAATATATAGTTTTTTTATTATTTTTTATTTAATATATTATAATAGTTTATTAATATAATATACTATATTATATTTACTTTTAATAACATTTACGATGAATAGCAACTTTATTTTTATAATAATATATAGCTTTTCATTATTTTTTTATTTAATATATTATAATAGTTTATTATTATATTTACTTTTACTAATATACTTTTAATTTTTTTTCCTTTTTTAAACCATATATTTTCTTTACCATTTTTTTAATAATTCTTTTTTCTTTTTTAGAACATATATTAATTTATCGATTAATTTGATACTTTTTAATAATTTACGTTTATAACTTTTTTTCTAAAAACTTAAGTATATAGTTGTGCTTGATTTTTTCTCTGACATTCAATTATAAGTTTTACTAGAAACGAAGTTGTACTTAAAATAAAGTATTTATTTGGTATCATAAAACGGTACGATGATAAACTAAACCGTTCTAATGGTTTGACTTTCTAAAAAATATGCTTTATTTTCAAATCACGTTTGTATTACATTATCATTTGTTCGGTTTCGCCGCAACGTGCAACGTAATAAAAACTAGTTATAATAATATGACAAAAAATATAATGAGTTTCAACAAATCATGACAAATATTAGATCTTTGAATATGTAAATAAATTTTTGAATGTGTTTTTAGTTGGATCCTAAATGGCTATAAAATTGTTTTTAGTTTGAAGAATTCATAAAAACACGATTGACCAATTTAATTGATAAAAATTAAAAAAAATTGAATAAAAAACATGTAGATAAAAATTGAAACAGTTTATTAATCTAAGGGTTATTAGATTTTAATAATCCTAAGTTTCAACAGTTGACCGATAATAATTCCAAGTTTAAAAATTTTGTCCAATAATTCCAACTTGTAAAAATTTGGCCGCCATTAATCCTTTTCTAACATAGCTGCACTTAAATCAATTAGGGAGTCTCTAGGTGCAATTGAATCTACTAAGGAGACCAAATTCTTATATGTTTGAAAAGGATCAACGGCGGCCAAACTTTTACAAGTTGGGATTATTGGAAGAAATTTTTAAAGTTTGAATTATTATCGGCCAACAGGTGAAACTTAGGATTATTAAAATCCAATAACCCTTAATCTAATTGTCTAAAATAGTGAAGCTGACTAAAACAAAAAAATGTACTAATAGAATAACTTTTCATAATAAAAGTTTATTTTTCAGAAATGATAATAACGATAAAAATTATAAATGTTCATAACTATTTCATATTAACATAATAATAATAATAATAATAATAATAATAATAATAATAATTATATATATATTAAAAAACAAAGCCAATGAATAGTAACTTTGAACACTAACTACTCCATTACATCATTGTATATATATAGTTTTATTTCATCATTTAATACATTTGGGCATTTGGTAAAGTGGTTGGTATAATCTTTTATAACACAAAAAACGCCGGTTCGATTCCTCTCTTTCCACTTCCCTTTTTTTGGAGGCCACGATCTCATAACACCAAAACGCAGCTCTCCACCACCAAAACACAGCTCTCCACCCCTACACTTTCAGAATCCAGATTCCAGAGGAGAGAAAGAAGCTGAGGAAAGGGAGGGTCTGCTAGAGAGAGAGACGGAGTAGGCTTCTGGCAGGCCTCCGGCGGCAGCAACGGTGGTTAAACGGTCCAAATGATGGTGGATTCAATTGACATTAGGGTTCAGGTGTTTAGCAACGGCGATGATGGTGGATCTAGATATTGAACACGGTGACGTTTGTTAGGGTTCCGCCGTACACGGCGGAGGAGATGGTGGGTCACCGGCGCCATCATGGAGATCCGCTGATGAACCAGGAACCCGAACTCCGGTGGACGCAATGAACAGTACAAAACAGTATATGAGGGCAATAAAAAAGGTCTCCACCAGCACACCCCTGTTTATCTTCTTCATTTGGCAAAAGAGAAAGACAGGAAAGCCGATCAAATCCACCGCCCCGCCGCCGTCTGTGTCCTGTCGTTAAAAGGTTTCAGAGGACGACAGAATGCCAATGAACACAGATCCACCGCCCGCCGCCGCCTTTGTCCTGACGTTCCGGCCGTCGGTCAGTGATGAAGGTCTCTGGTTCAGACGACGATGGATGGTGGCGATGGTGGCCGATCTGTGTATCGTTGTCACGTTTAACAGCGAATGGAGTGTCGCTGACCACCCACCTTAGACCAGCTTTGGTCGACTTGGTTCAGACTTTCTTCTCTTTTCTCTGGTACAAGTGATTTAAGTACCAACAGAGGTATGTTCCTTGCCTCCTCCAAACTCTTCACGCCAGTTTTTTTTTTTTTTTTTTTGCCAATTTAGGGTCTGGTGCCAATGATTAAATTAAGAATTGAGGTATGTTTGGTGGAGGTGGGATTTATTTGTTTTTTTGGGTGTTGATTATTTAAACAATGATTTAGGGTTTTTCTTGGTTGTTTCATAATTACAGAGATTGAGATTGCCTGATCATGGGTTTTTCCGATTGGCTGTGATGAGTTCAAATTCTTTTTTCAAAAACTGTTGAGGATGGCGTGGCAAGGATGATGGATGGTGAGTTTTGACCTGCAACCCGTCTTGCAGCCCTGATTTTTGAAAGCTCTGAGCCACAAAAAACTCGATTTTTGCTTGGGTGTGTATTTTTGCTTTGTTTTGCTGTTATTTTTTTAAGATGTGTCTATGCACCCCAACAGACGGTTTTGATTTCCTTGATTTGTATGCATTAGTCTAATTGTCACTGGCTATGATGTAAATCTGAGCCACTTTACACTTTGAATTCTTGGTTAAATCTGTGCCACAGTTTAGTTTGAGTCACAATTAAACCAGATTTGCTCGCGCAACACGCGTGGGGGGAATAACCCTAGGACATTTCAGGTATTTAACACAAGACACGTGGGGTCTCCTCAGCCTCCACCGCTTACCATGCCACCATATCTCCTGGGTCAACTGTTGAGTCAGACATCGGTAGGGTCCTGCAACACGCTTAATGTTATAGAGGATCAACCAACATTCTAGCCATTGTGCATTCAATCTGATATATTAGTTTTTGGTTCGTTGTTGTTAAACATGTCTTTTTTTAAATATTTAATCAACCATCTTGACAGGTTGAAGATGGATGTGATGGATTCGATTGCTCCTCACTTAAAGCTACTCTTTAAAGAATTGATTATTATGGTTATAACAACAAATGCAATGGTGTGGATGGGTGTTGGGTAGTCATGGCTACTGTTTGATCAAGAGGCAAGTTTATACTTTTGTGCTAGATTAGTTTATATTAGTTGATGATGGTAAATTGGGAATTTTAGGGTGTGCATGGGTCGTTTATTTTTTTTTTTTGGCTCAGGTCGAACTAAAAGCGATATTTGGTTTTTTGATTTTTTCGGTTTTACGTATAGGTTTGGTTCGGTAATGAGTCAGTCTTAGGAATTTTTTTGGTCAGAAGAAAGCTTGTCCGATATAGAAAACAATAAAATCTGGGAATAACACTTTTTTTCCCAAAAATATTGAATTTCAATAACAAACATCAATCTAATGGATGACGGTGGTGAATTGGGTTGTTTTGTGTAGGTGAAGGTAGAGACGAGAGTTGATATCGATGTTCCGAGGGATGTGATCTGCAATGTGGCGGAGAAGCTGGGTGTTGATATGGTGGTGTTGGGTAGTCATGGCTACGCCTACGATTTGATGAAGGTGGAGACGTGTACATACATGGGTTCGAAACCAAATATGTTCACGGTCATGCATATCTCAAGCATGAAGATGAGATTAATTTTCTCTTTTCCTTACGTTATCTGTTTCCCCCTTTTTTCATTTTTCACATTGGGGTTTCCAGTTGTTTTTTTATAGTTGTTTAGCTTAGATTAATTAGGGCATGGCAAAATCAACTATAGTCTTTGTACACCGACTGTTGCTTTGTACCCACTGCGACACCAGTTCAAAGATCTCAACACTTTTTTTGTCTGATCGTATGACACAACTGTTTCTATGTTTTACCTCATTTCTAGCATATCATTAACATGAACAACTCTTATAATTTTCTTTTAACTACTAACAACATAAGGTTAATTATGTTTCATCCCAAGTTAACAATTTTGGATGATACATCAGTTTAATAAAGAAACTTAAGCAACAATGTGAATTATGATGCAACCCATATTCAACAGTTCTCACACAGGCGTCTCACGAGCACCTATACATTATCAAACGAAGCACGATTCAGTTTAGCACGCCGCAACGCGTGCAGCGATTCGGTTTAATGCGCCGCAACGCGCGCGTGCTATAAACCTAGTTTAGTTAATGACATAATTATTATCCATGATTAAATTTAGATTAAATATCTAAATATATATTCATTTAGTTTTAATATAATTATTATTTAATACGAGAAAGGAACGAAAAAGTATTATTTAATATTATTCCTTAATAAACAAAAGAAGAAATATGGAAGAAGAGACATTTAACAGTGACACAAGTCTTAAAAAAATTTCATTTACCATATAATATAGACAGATTATCGTACCTATTAAAGCTACAAGCGGCAACCGAATTCCAAGGGTGCAGAGAAGCTATAGAATATGCTAACGATTTAACAGGATCGAACGATTGGAGAAAATTATTAGCGTTGTGGTTCAAACTACTATGTGGAATATCTGGAAATCTCGAAACGAAAAGGAGTTTGAAGGTATTATGAAACAGCAGCGAGATAGCAGAAAAGATAATGGCGGACAGTTTCATTTGGTTAAAAAGCAGATCAAAATTCAGGGATATTGAATGGGAGCGATGGGCGGATGTCACGGCCCCCGACCCGGTTTGACCCGTTTCAGGAGCCGCGGAACAGAAATCCTGCGGTATTTAATTTTAGGCGACAGCGGAAGACTTTTTAAAACAGGATCTTTTAATAATTCAAACTGCCCGTTTTATAGCTGAGGGATAAATCCCATAATTTACAATAATATGATTTCTCCGGGAAATCTTTTATTTTCAAAACATGTTTCTTTTATTTATTTACATTGAGCCACTTTTCTAAGCTGGGAGTGCTTCACGGCACTTCTCTTTCTTTGCTCACAACATATCATCTGAAACATGTTTGAAAAAGGTTTTGTCAGCGGGGAAATACTGAGTGAATCATTCATTTTACTAAAACGACACATTAGTTATAATTCGCAGTATTAAGAGCGATTACAATGTTTCTGATATCAAACCAACTACCCACGATACTTTACCACTCGACCCATTGGCCCACCTGTCCAGTGGTGTCTGTGATTATGGTCATATCACCCATTGGCTGCCCCAATGTTGAAGATTATCAAGTAATGTATACAAAACCCCACATACCGGCTGTAACTTGGTGATTACAAAGACTTAATCCCTGTAATTATAACTTTTGAAAATAATTTGGAGTTTTGTAAAACAGTTGATAAAAAGAGAATGACTCACATTGCAGATTTATGAGCAGAGTATAAGCTTTACTGATTAGCCTTCTAACCTAATTTAAATAACAATGCACACACAAACGGGATTAGTAACTAATTCAGCAGTTACGTCAATTCACGAGATTAAACCCTCACAACTATTATCAAGTGCGATACTTAACAATCCAATGGATTCACAACGAATGACAGAGCATAGTCCGAATTCGAACAGCACTCAAACATTCAAGTCGAAATCACAATGAATAACAAAGTACAAGCTCAATTTGAGCAGCACTCGGACAATCGTTGGATAGTTATAATCGATCGGACGTTGAATCGTAATAGCGATCGAGTTATTACCCTGATTGCGGCAGCACCTCGTGATCATGTGTGTTTAATTGTAGTATAACAGCTATAACTCGACGTATAGACAGAATCTGTGCGACGTTTGAGCAACAGAAGCCAAGTGCCAATGTCGGCTATTTATAGTAATTTTTGGGACTCGCTTACGGACCGTATGCCTGATCCCCTTACGGTCCGTAAGCTAAGCAGTCTAATTATAGGCTGCCTAGGCTCGGGACTAGGCTTGCTGAATCAAAATTTCAGCCAATCAGATGCTAGCAACGTTTTATTTTAGATAATTATCAACTAGGGTTTGCCCCCCTTGAGTTTTAGGGGCCCTGATCCTTATTCCAATTCTTCTGAAAATTTTAGGGTTAGTGCAGAATTACTTGGTTGTCTCAATTAGGGTTTTCTTATTGACTAATTATTATCCTAATTAGTGATTTTAGTGACAGTTGTTACATCCTCCCCACCTTGAGAAAAATCTCGTCCTCGAGATTTACTGAAATAGATGAGGGTACTTTCGCTTCATCTCTGATTCCAGTTCCCAAGTGTACTCTTGTCCTCTCCTGGATTCCCATTTGACTTTCACTAGCACTAGTCGTTTGTGTTTGAGAAACTTAATCTTCCGATCTTCTATTTGTAGGGGTTTCTCTATGAATTTCAGCTTTTCATTTACCTCTATATCTTGAAGAGGTACTACCAGGGATTCGTCTGATAGACATTTCTTGAGATTGGATACATGAAACACATCATGTACTCCAGCTAACTCTTCTGGTAGTTGTAACCGATAAGCTACTGGTCCGATTCGTTGGATCACTGGGAATGGTCCAACATATCTTGGACTCAGTTTTCCTTTCTTACCAAATCGTACTACTCCTTTCCAAGGAGATACTTTTAATAGTACTTTGTCTCCGACTTGGAATTCTAACGGCTTGCGGCGATTGTCTGCATAGCTCTTCTGACGATCTCTAGCGGTCTTCAGTCTTTCCTTGATTTGTGATATCTTGTCAGTAGTTTCTTGCACAATCTCTGGACCTGATAATTGACTTTCTCCTATCTCTGCCCAACAAACGGGAGTTCTGCACTTGCGTCCATACGGTGCTTCGAATGGAGTAGCTTCGATGCTCGAATGATAGCTATTGTTATAGGAGAATTCAATTAATGGCAAATGGCTATCCCAATTACCACCAAAGTCAATTACACATGCTCGGAGCATGTCTTCCATTGTTTGTATTGTCCTTTCACTTTGTCCGTCCGTTTGAGGATGATATGCAGTACTTAAATTAAGTCGAGTTCCCATTGCCTCCTGGAAACTTGTCCAGAAACGGGAAGTGAAACGACTATCTCTATCCGATACAATGGAGAGTGGGACTCCATGTAAGGATACTACTTCATCTACATACAACTTGGCTAACCTTTCCATGCTAAAGGTTTCCTTTATCGGTAGAAAATGAGCTGATTTGGTTAATCGATCCACAATTACCCAAATAGCATCATTACCTTTTCTGGTTTTGGGTAACTTAGTAACAAAGTCCATTGTTATGAGTTCCCATTTCCATACAGGCATTTCTAGCTGTTGTAGTAGTCCTGAAGGTTTCTGATGTTCGGCCTTAACTTGTGAACAGGTTAAACACTTAGATACGTATTCGGCTATATCCTTTTTCATTCCTATCCACCAAAAAATATTTCTTAAATCTCGGTACATCTTATTATTTCCTGGATGTAGAGTATACCTTGATTTATGAGATTATTCTAAAATCTTATTTCTTAATTCTCCCTGTTTAGGTACCCAAATTCGTTTCTTGTGGAATCTCCATATTCCATCTTTTCCTTGTTCTAGTTCCTTTAGGTAACCTTTCATTCCTTCGGCATCGTCCTTAATTGCCGTTCCCTGAATTTTCTTCAATTGTTCCATTAAATCTAATTGTAGATTTAACCTAAGAGCACGGACTCGTCTTTGCTTTTCATGATACTTACGACTTAAGGCATCTGCGACTACGTTCGCTTTTTCTTCGTGATATTGAATATCACAGTCGTAATCACTTAGGATTTCCATCCACCTTCTTTGCCTCATGTTTAGCTCTTTTTGCCCAAATATGTACCTTAAACTTTTATGATCCGTATAGATGGTAAACTTACTTCCATACAGATAATGTCTCCAAATTTTAAGGGCAAAAATTATGGCTCCTAATTCTAGGTCATGAGGCGTGTAATTTTCTTCGTGCTTTTTCAATTGCCTAGAGGCATACGCAATTACCTTTTTGCGTTGCATCAATACACATCCATATCCTAATTTTGAAGCATCACAGTATACTTCAAAATCTTCAGTTCCTTCGGGTAAAGCTAAAATTGGAGCCTTCGTCAATTTGTGCTTTAGAATCCTAAAAGCTTCTTCTTGTCTAAGTCCCCATTCAAACTTAACGGCTTTACAGGTCAGATTAGTTAAAGGTACAGCTATCCTAGAGAAGTCTTTAATAAATCGTCTATAATATCCAGCTAGTCCTAGAAAACTTCTAACTTCCATAGCCGTTCGTGGAGCTTTCCAATTGGTGATTGCTTCTATTTTAGCAGGATCTACGTGAATTCCTTCGTGATTCACCATATGACTTAAAAATTGCACTTCTTGTAGCCAGAATTCACACTTCGAGAATTTGGCATAAAGCTTTTCCTTTCTTAACAATGTTAAAAGTGCATGCAAGTGTTCACAATGTTCTTCCTGATTTTTGGAATAAATGAGTATATCGTCAATGAATACGATTACAAATTTATCCAAGTATGGTTTACAGATCCTATTCATCATGTCCATAAATGCGGCTGGAGCATTTGTTAATCCGAAGGGCATGACTGTAAACTCATAATGACCATACCTAGTTCTGAAAGCAGTTTTAGGTATGTCCTCCTCTTGTACTTTCAACTGGTGATATCTTGATCTTAAGTCTATCTTAGAGAAATACCTAGCTCCTTGCAATTGATCAAAAAGATCATCAATCCTAGGTAGTGGGTATCGATTCTTAATTGTAACCTTGTTCAATTCCCTATAATCGATACACAATCTCATCGACCCATCTTTCTTTTTCACAAACAACACTGGTGCACCCCAAGGGGATGAACTAGGTTGTATAAATCTTTTGCTTAATAATTCATCTAATTGCTTTTTCAATTCTAGCATTTCAGTAGGTGCTAATCGATAAGGTGTCTTAGCTATTGGTGTAGTACCTGGGATTAGATGAATTCTAAACTCTACTTCCCTATCTAGTGGTAAACCAGGTAATTCTTCTGGAAAAATATCTGGGTATTCTGAAACTATAGGGATGTCCTGGAGTTCCTTACTTTTAGTGTTAATGATTACAGAAATCATATACACCATTTCTTGTTTCCTTGAATAACTAGCCAATTTCATTATTGAAATGAATTTCAGTGGCTTTCGAGGTCTATCTCCTATAATTAAGATTACTTCTCCTGTGGGGGTACGGATTTCTACGGAATTCTTATCACACAGGATTCGAGCATGGTTGGCGACTAACCAATCCATTCCTAATACTACATCGAATCCGGCTAAATTCATAGGTAACAAGTTTGCAGAAAACTTATAACCTAATAGTTCTATTTTTCCTTCTTGCAATACCTTATCTATGTTGACAGAATTTCCATCTGCCGTTTCGACTGTAAAAATATGCCTAAGGGTAGTTAAAGGTAGATTAAGAGCTTGGCAAAATGAAGTATTAATAAAACTTTGGTTTGCACCAGAGTCAAATAATACTTTTGCATAGACGTTATGCACTAAGAACGTACCCGCTATCACGTTTGGTATGAGTTCGGCTTCTTGAGTGGTCAGCTGGAATGCGCGAGCATTCTTCTTAGTTGCCCCTTCAGCTTGCTTGCCTTTATTATCTGCGGTGTTAACCAATTTAGGGCATTCTGTTTTGTAATGTCCGGTTTCTCCACAATTATAGCAGACTATGGCTTTCTTTTTGCAGTTATCTTCACTATGTCCTACTGATTTGCAAAAATTGCAGGTTATATTGCATCTTCCAAAATGCTTTCTCTTGCAATTTCTGCAGAATGGCGGGGTTGAGGATTGCCCTGTTCCTCTTCTTTCAAAGCGGTTATTATTACCCGTACGAAATCCTTGGGTAATCTTCTGAACCAATTCCTTCTTACGGTCTTCTTCTCTTGTGCGGACTAGTTCATCGGTTAAGGTATTAGCTAATTCCACAGCATCGTCAATCGTGCGTGGTCTCGCAGCTTTAACGATGTTACGGATTTCTCCAATTAATCCCCAAATATAACGGGAAATGAGTACCGGTTCTGGCGAAGCCAGGGAAGGTACCACTCTCGCATATTCGAAGAATGTCGAAGTATATCCTCGACAGTCTACTCCTATCATACGATGGCTCAGGAACTTGTTTGCCATTTGTTCCTTCTCGTATTCGGGACAGAATTTTCTTTCTACAAGACTCTTAAATTCTTCCCAATTCATTGCATAGGCCACCCTTCTTCCTTTTGCTTGTAGCACCGTGTTCCACCATTCTAGCACCCCTTCTTTAAACAAGTTTGACGCATACATCACTTGATCTTCTTCAGCACATTTACTTATTGCAATTACTGCTTCAGTTTTCTCTAACCAACGCAGTGTTGCAGTTGCCCCTTCATTACCTGCAAATTCTGCGGGTTTACAGGCAAGAAATTCTTTGTAAGTGCAACCAGGTGTTGCAGCTTTCATTCTTTTTGGGAGTGGGGCCTGTTCATGATCGTCATGATTGCCGCCTCCATTTATGTTGTTACTGGCGTTATCTTCCGGAGTACGTTTACTAGGAATTAATTGTGGTTCGACAGGTTTTTGAACAGCAGCCACAATTTCTGGAATAGCATTGGCTATCCCTTGAGCAATAAAATTCTCAATATCTTGTCTAGTTATATATTGGTCTTCCTGATTTTGCTCAGACTGATTTACTTCATTAACTGGTTCACTATTAGCGTTTTCCATCTGCTAATTAGTATTAATAGGAATTATTAGTATCTTAATTATTGGTAACAAAATCAGCACAGATAACACATAGATTATTACAACATGCAAATATAATCAAAATTGTCGATGTCTCGACTTCTGTTTTGTTTTATATATTATTCCTGCTTCAATACACACTGTTTATTTTACATTGTTTTATTGCCCATTTTACAGAATCAGTTTTACTATATTAGTTATAATACAAACAAACTTCTCCAAACCCATCCTATCTTTTGGTTCACTGGCAGTTTCAGTAACGACGCTCCCTCTCGTCGTACTTCCAGGAGATTTGTTCCCCCATTTCCCGAATCCTATTCCCGGTGCCTATCAGTTCTTCACCAAACTGACGAAGTTCATCTAAATTTTCGTAGCTCATTGGCGGATTAGGGATAGGTTCTGGATCAAACTGTGGGAGAAAACTATAGGGACTATTGACTATATTTTGGAATTGGCAGTCATTGGTCCACCATTCCTCCATTTGGCCTAATGGTCGAGTGTGAACTAGTGGGTCTGGAATAGCTGATCCTAGGTTTATTGGGAATTGGGCTGTAACGGGGTAAGAGAAGAGATTATCGTTGATAGGCTCTAGTATATCACAATTATCCAGTAGACGGTCTATTTCGTCCTGGAATGTGATTTCCTCAGGCTGTTTAGAGCTTTCTCCGATCTCTATTCCCTTTTGCTTTAGGTCTATCCCTATTTCTGCTGGGTTGGAACTTTCTCCGGTTTCTATTTCTTTTCCCTTGCTCACACTCAAAGGATTTTCTATTTTAGGGAGTCTCCTAGGTTTCCTTGTGCGCACTTTTCGCCACCCTACATATCTTCTCCTCTTTTTAGGTTTTGCTTTTTCCAGCGGTGGAGCTTGGAATTCCAGAGGTTCCTCTATGTCAGCAATGTAACCAGTGAAGTTGTGGGAGACTTCAATTGGCACAGGATAGAGGTTGAGGTTCTGAAACGCCTCGGATAGCTCACTCATGCTGTGTAGCATATATGCAAAATGCAAAAAGATGTTAAGTTAAAACTTTGGAACAAAGCTTAACAAATAAACATTTTTATTGCACACTAATTTGTACAACATAACAGGAAGGAGAACACACTCAGATTTATTTATTTATTTACTGGGAAGTACTTATTTCTAGATTTAAAATTTAAAGTTTTGCATTTTCTGCTACGGTAGCGAGCAGATACAGATTTGCCCATTTTTCATCTAGGTTATTTTCCCCTGGTGGATTATTGCGAATTTCCTGAATCTCTGGGTTAAATCTCACTCTCTTGGTTTGGGGTTTCTTTTTCTCTTGACCTTTTCTAAGAATTGAATTCCTTTTCTCTGGGGTAAGCGGATTTTCATAATTTGCCTTACGAACAAAGATTCCTTCCTCTAACTTGATGGAAGATTTGGAGGAAGAGGTTCCCTGTTCTTTAGGTGTACTATCTAATTTGCGGTAGATAGCAGAAATCTTTTGTTTACCCATACTGTCATTTTAACAATTAGTCAGTTAATGCACGTATATTCACAGAATGACAAATAAAATTTTCCTAAGCATTTAAAACAGTGAGCTTAATCAGTAAGCTTAAAACAGTGGCTCTGATACCACCTTTTTCCTGTCACGGCCCCCGACCCGGTTTGACCCGTTTCAGGAGCCGCGGGACAGAAATCCTGCGGTATTTAATTTTCGGCGACAGCGGAAGACTTTTTAAAAGAAGATATTTTAATAATTCAAACTGCCCGTTTTATAGCTGAGGGATAAATCCCATAATTTACAATAATATGATTTCTCCGGGAAATCTTTTATTTTCAAAACATGTTTCTTTTATTTATTTACATTGAGCCACTTTTCTAAGCTGGGAGTGCTTCACGGCACTTCTCTTTCTTTGCTCACAACATATCACCTGAAACATGTTTGAAAAAGGTTTTGTTAGCGGGGAAATACTGAGTGAATCATTCATTTTACTAAAACGACACATTAGTTATAATTCGCAGTATTAAGAGCGATTACAATGTTTCTGATATCAAACCAACTACCCACGGTACTTTACCACTCGACCCACTGGCCCACCTGTCCAGTGGTGTCTGTGATTATGGTCATATCACCCATTGGCTGCCCCAATGTTGAAGATTATCAAGTAATGTATACAAAACCCCACATACCGGCTGTAACTTGGTGATTACAAAGACTTAATCCCTGTAATTATAACTTTTGAAAATAATTTGGAGTTTTGTAAAACAGTTGATAAAAAGAGAATGACTCACATTGCAGATTTATGAGCAGAGTATAAGCTTTACTGATTAGCCTTCTAACCTAATTTAAATAACAATGCACACACAAACGGGATTAGTAACTAATTCAGCAGTTACGTCAATTCACGAGATTAAACCCTCACAACTATTATCAAGTGCGATACTTAACAATCCAATGGATTCACAACGAATGACAGAGCATAGTCCGAATTCGAACAGCACTCAAACATTCAAGTCGAAATCACAATGAATAACAAAGTACAAGCTCAATTTGAGCAGCACTCGGACAATCGTTGGATAATTATAATCGATCGGACGTTGAATCGTAATAGCGATCGAGTTATTACCCTGATTGCGGCAGCACCTCGTGATCGTGTGTGTTTAATTGTAGTATAACAGCTATAACTCGACATACAGACAGAATCTGTGCGACGTTTGAGCAACAGAAGCCAAGTGCCAATGTCGGCTATTTATAGTAATTTTTGGGTCTCGCTTACGGACCGTATGCATGATCCCCTTACGGTCCGTAAGCTAAGCAGTCTAATTATAGGCTGCCTAAGCTCGGGACTAGGCTTGCTGAATCAAAATTTCAGCCAATCAGATGCTAGCAACGTTTTATTTTAGATAATTATCAACTAGGGTTTGCCCCCCTCGAGTTTTAGGGGCACTGATCCTGATTCCAATTCTTCTGAAAATTTTAGGGTTAGTGCAGAATTACTTGGGTGTCTCAATTAGGGTTTTCTTATTGAATAATTATTATCCTAATTAGTGATTTTAGTGACAGTTGTTACAGCGGATTTCAACACTCGAGATATAGTGAGATAGTAGAATAACCATTGGGTGTAGTCGGTCTTTATTTTGTTTTGTTTGCTTTTCTTTTCTTTTTCTATATTGTACTTTGGAATTTTACAGCATATGCTGGCCCTGTTTTATTAATCATAGAATTTTACCGTTAAAAAAATAAAAACTATAATGAATGATAGTTGGTTACATATTCATTTCTCTATAATTTCAAAATCACATTTTTTTAACTTTGTATAAGTAGTAAGAAATGATATTGTAATAACAACAATTGATATATAAAAATAATATCATTCTAATAATATCAAGTAGAGTAAATTACATTTTTTGTCCTTTAAGTATATCAAAAATTATGAAACGTATCTTTAAAAGATTTAATTTCAGTTTATGTCCAAAATCACTATGTGTTGTAACACTTTATATCATTTTATGCAAAACTGAGTTTATTTTTTCAGTTAGGTTAAATTAGCCTAGGGGTAAAATTGGTATTTCACACTCTCTTACATCAGATTCCCTTTTATATTCCACACTCAACACAAACTCTCTCTCTCTCCCTATCACCACCACCACCATCGCCTACCATCACCACCAGAGTTCAACACCTACATGCAAATTAAGTTATGAACATATCATATATTAACACCCACCTTCAAACATTAACCCAAACCACGCATAACCATCCCATAGTTCACCAATTTGCGCCAACTACCCCTGCAACCATGGAATCCAGCAACAACAAAAACCACCAACGGATCTAGAAACAACTGTCTGCCTAAGCAACTATCTGCCTAAGCCCACCCTTAGGTTGTCGTAACCACCACCAACCTTCATCTTTGTCGCACCCATGTACTCTGAAGCCCTAGCCCCACCCTCCACCCTCCACCGTCACCAATACCTTCTACCCCGTCACCGATTACCCACCTTCCACCATCCCCACTCTACTGCACAACACCTAACCACTACCTCCGATGTCACATAACTTTGTCCACAAACCCTCTGCAACCACCACTTCACGACACCTCCCCCCATTTTTCCATGTCCACCACCAAACACCCTACCTGAGAACCCCCAAACCTGCAACTTCCACCACAAACCCTAACTCCCACCCTAATCCGTCCCATGCTCCCATCTGATTCAACCACCACCTCAGTCGCTATCCACGAAAACCATCCCTGTTACATTGCCACCGAATGCCACTAGTCACCATCACTCATTCAACGTTCACCCTCTTCATTTGAAATCATCCCCATTGACCACCATTACTCATCCACAACGAGAACCACCTTAGGCGACCATTGATTTTACTCCTACTCACACACTCTCACTTCGATCTCTGATTTAGATACACGATAGAGGAGAAAGTTGTGGTGGCGTTGCTGGTGGTTGTTATTGTTGGATCCATATTGATTGAGGGTTTGTTGGGGTGCAATGGTGGTGGAGGAGGTAGGTGGTGGTGGTGGTGGTGATAAGGAGAGATGGTTTGTGTTGAGTGTGGGATATAAAAGGGAATCTGATGCAAGGGGGTGTGCAATACCAGTTTTCCCCCTGAGCTAATTTAACCGAACATACATAATTAACTCAGTTTGCTTAAAAGGATATAAACTGTTGCATAACATGCTGATTTTGAACATAAACTGAAATTAAATCTTTTAAAGGCACGTATCATAATTCCTGATATACTTAAAGGACACAAAGTGTAATTTACTCTAACAAGTAATATACAGTGGCGGACCTACCCACAATCGTGGGTGGGCGGCCGCACCCCTTGAAAAAAAAATTAGTGTATATTTTAGTCAAAAAACCCGACCACACCCTTTGAAAATATGGTTAAACGCCTCATCCGCACCCCCAACAAATAATTCCTGGGTCCGTCACTGATAATATAACAATTGTATTCAGCTGTTTCAAATAACATGTAATATAACAAGTTGTATTCATTTCAACTCTAACTCTTATCTAGATTAGTTTAAATCATACATAAACTAGTTTATAGAATTTATTTCATTTTATATTATATTTTTTATTGTTATAGTATGTAGTGTTCTTCTATAATAATAGTTATCAAATGATTTAAATATAAAGTAGTTGGATATATATCAAATGAAATTAAGAACGGAAATGATAACAACTAATGTAAACTATTCTATATCATGTGATGCTTGTCCATCAAAATATTATAGTTTTAATGAAAATTTTGATAACCATATTCGGGACTTTCTTAATAAAATTTGGTTTGGAAAAATAAAATCAGAGTGTTATAGGTGTCTATCCTAGGAGACACATACGTCCTAATAGTAGAGACAAAATCTATTTCATACAAACTTGTCAGACATGAGGCCTCAACCATTCTACTCTTTACACGTCTTATGTTATATTCGTTCCAATTTAGTAACTCATACCTAGGCTAGTTTTATAGAATTTATTTGTTATTATTAACGGTATTATCTTACATAATGTTTGTGAAAAAAAAAAAGTTTATAAAAACTCATGTTATTGAAACAATGACACATTTTGTTAAGAGGAAACTGAAACATAATAACAACAACAACATTATTAATAGTAATGAATCTGGTTTTGAATTTTTTTAATGAAAAATTAGATGTACTTCATAAGAAACAACCGACTATAAACAAGTAGTAGATAAACAGACAACAAATTACGCTGCAACCTCTTTTTGAATATCAAAACTGATTTTACAAAAACAAAGTTATAGACAGTGGCGGACCTAGAAGAAAAATTTAGAGGTATCCCATTTTTTTAATCTACGACCACCCCTGAGAATTTAAGGGCTTTTAAGGGCCCTACGCGGCTAGTAAAAAAGGGCCCCATATTTTTCTTCTTCCTAAGGTCGTCTCTAAGAATTCAAGAGCCATTGCCCATTAGGTTGTAACACTCCGAAAACGGGTTTGGTAATCAAACCATGTAAATATTAAAAGACGGGTAAATTACTGTTAGTGGTAAAATTAACTCAGAAAATATTAGGATTTATATAACTAAACCTAATATTTAATAAAAAGGAAAAAGAATGCTTTTGAGGAAAAAAAATAAAGTTTATAGAAGCCCGAGTTAACGGGACTTGAAATAAACTGAGTCGTAAATTCCCCGAACCCACTAATTTAACTAGGAATGTTTAACCTAGTTAATAAGTGAAAAATATTGTTAGAAATAAGTAGGTTGTAGCCTACCCTTAATAACAAGGAGTCAAAACAAAACACACACTCAGTGTGTGTGTTCTGTTCGATCTCAGAGAGCTCCCCAGGAGCCAAACCCTAACTCTCAACATAATCATCAAATTGAAGGCTTAAACGAGGTCTAAATTCACAATTGAACATGAATTAATGATCACCCAAGCTAGGGGATCATAAGGTATGTCAATTTTTGATGATTTGTGAAGTTAGAAATTTTGGATAATCATCATAATCACGAATTATGAATGAATTATTGAATCTATGATTGAATTAATGATGTATACATGCTTAGGAACCAAACCCTAAGTGAAAATTATACACATGATGTTATAATTTGAATGATTGGATGAATTACCACAATAGGATAAGTGGGTATTAATCATATGAAGAATTTGATGATGTAATTATGATTAGAAACCTCATATATGATAGTAATGAGGAAATACTTGAACAAATTGTGTGTTTGAGTATACAATCATACCTGCTAAGTAATGAGTTTAGTATGATAAGATGAACAATCAATGATAAATTCATGTTGAATGATGTATGATATCATTATGTGTTAAAAATGAACTAAGTTGTGTTAAATTGATGAAATTTGATTACATGAACTTGGTTAACTAAGTAGTTAAAACGGCAGCCTAATAAGAATGCTTACCGTATAATGAAAAAGTAATAATACGAGTAGTTAAGCTAAATCGTGTAATTACTTTTCTCAAATAGGTAGTTTGACTCTTTAAAGTCAAAATGACCAATGATATGATCGAATGATAACTTCGACATAAAGATCGTAGGATGGAATAGTCTTGAATGATTATGACTAATCTAACCATCTTACAAATTACAATGATAGTTTGGCGCTTAACAAGCTAGGTGGAAGCTTGGGAATGAAGCGGGTCAAACGATTCAGGAATGAAGAAAAACATAATTTGGATGCTAGGTAAGTACAACTTACACTTTTTGTATTAAATACCTATTGGTTATATAGGTTATGAAAAATAATAAGTCTTGTTTGAATTATGATGTTTCGAGACGACATGTGCGGTTCGGAACAAAAGACAATGATATTAAACCATGTTTAATGGTTAAAAAGAGTTAATATGATTATCTAGTCATATAATGACTGATAAATAGCGAGTTTTTAATGATTACCTTATAAGGTAGATCAATATAAATAATAAGGGTAAAACGGTAAATCGGTCAATCGTTGATGATAACCGTTAGTTTTCGAAAGACACTTTATGACATAAGACATAAAGTGGTCAAAAGAATAAAGAAACGATTTATAAGGAAAATGACTATACGGTATAAACCGGAGCGAGTCATATAGATAAGATAGTAATAAATATCATCTCATAAAGATTCACGGTCATTTAGACCAAACGGGTCAAAAGGTGAAATTATCACCCTTTGACAATATCGACTAATGGTTTGTCGAGTTATATGATTATAGGAATAAATATCAAATGGATATTTACATCGCTATTGCTTAGCGGCTACTAAGGCAAGGTATCGAAACGGGTCAATATATTGATCCGAGTCAGGTAGGTATAATAGGTTAACTACTCAATTGGAACTAGAGGTTCATTAAGAGTTAAATGAAGTTAAATAGACATTCGGGTACTTTAAATAAGTAAACCGAATGATTTAAATGGTGTTCATGGTATTTTAAAACCTAATGACCTTAAATATAAGATCATAGTTTTAAAAGTAGGATTTTGGTCAAATATGGCTTTAAAAGTCCTTCGTCGTAATAAAAGGGTTAAAATTGACCAAAATGCCCTTATAAGCTAATTTGAGCAAATGACATTTAAAGGTTATTTGGAAACAAGTTTTATGATTAAATAAATACTTAGAATAAGTATAGAAAGTGAAAGATGTAAATCTTTGGTCAAATGAATCTATAGGAGTCTTTGCTGTAAAATAACGATCCGAGGGGTAAAAACTCGGAATAAAATGATCTCCACATTAAATCCACTCCAATTATAGTTGTGGTGGAAGATTACTTGATAAATAATGTGGACATAGTATACCAAGAAGTAAGGAGCATGAGTTATGCGGAAAAAAGGCTTAAAATACCCTTAATGGGTCAAAATAAGCATTTAATTAAAAACGGGTTTAAGAATGTATATAAACCCAGAATTTTGAACCTAATATGATATAAAATATTGTAAATATAAGGTTCATGTGAAATTAGGATCAAACAAACATATTTGTTTGATAAAATCATGAACGGGTCAAAATTTGGTAAAAAGGGTAATAAGCCGAAGAATTAAAAATCTGAATTTTTGTTAATCCGGATGTTGGATTCTAACTCCATATGATGGAGAATTAAATTACGGTCAAGTAGGAAGAAGAATCGTGTAAAACAGATCAAAAACGAGCAAGTTATGCTCGTTTCCGTAAAATGCGGGTTGGCTGAAATATGCAGCTTTTAGCTGCAAACACTCTGGGAAAAAGAGTGGTCGCGCCACGCGACGACAAAGGCCAGAGGCCGTCGCGCGATGAGACGGAGTCCTGGTCTGGCGAAAATTTTAATTTTAATTGTTTTGTGCTTAGGACTTGTTTATACGCGTTATAAACTACCTATAACTAACTTATTTCATGTTTTATGAAATATAGGTACTAATCGAGTTACCGGGAGACGATCAAGCTCAGCGATGAACCGAACACATAAAGAATAAAGCTTCCACGAATAGTTTCGTCGTCACGTTTTAAACGGCGAATTAAATTACAAAATGTTGAAATATTTTATTCAGTAAAATGTCTTAACAAACTCGCATTTTTAAGTGTATGTTTAATTTTAAATACACTATAATAATCGAAATTTATTTGATAATTGTATAAAATGGACTAAGGGTCTTACAAGTTGGTATCAGAGCCCCGGTTTTAGAGATTCAAGTATGGTAGGGAAAAACTATGCTTGGACTTAAACCTTATGCTCTTGATAAAGATTGGTGTTCGGTTCGAGACTTGATCGTAAAATCCGGTAAGTTATACAATACATTAACGGTCTAGCATGGAAAGTGTTGAAAATAACACATAGGGTTATCGTGTAAAACACGTTACGTCAAATAAAGCGATAAAAGGTCAATATAGTTAAACAAATTACGTGTGATAACACGTACTGTTGAAAGCCTTATATTATAATACGGGTGCTTATTAATGATAAATGTTACTAATCTTTGTATATGTTTTAGTTAAAGGACTATCGTATCCGAAAAGGACGAGAGTCTAAAGAGTTATCGATACGATAAAGAAATAGTCAGAAGTATGACACGTAAGTCATATATGCTAAAGACTGGAATGGAGAAACGATATTGAATGAGAGATCGAACAACAAGTAAAGTTTATCAGGGCAAGTAGCTACAAGGTACATGTCTTAAACTTATAGTGTAAACAGAAATATGCAACAAATACATAGTGAATGACAAGTTGCATATAGAATATAAAACTTGGAAAACTTGGATAGGATTCATATCCAGGATGACGTTTCCAAGAGAAATTCAGTAGAGATATATATTATTCACAGTCGTGAATAATAAGACAATACTGAACTTAGTTAAATATAAACTTGGACGAAAATAACCCTCCAAGTAAGTATTCTCAATAAGGATTCAAATTGAGAAAAATAATGACCATATCGATGAATGTGATTGTATAAATGGTTATAAAAGGAACATTGTAAATGTTCAAGGATAAAATGGGTAAAACTAGTAATTGTTAGTTAGCAATTAAATAAAGTTTTATCAATTGAAATAAATTAAGAAATTACCTACATGGGACGTGATGCGGTATAATAAGGTCATGCGTACCATGTGTTGATCACTTACTCGGGCCAAGTAAGTAGTGAACGCCTGATACCATGAGCTTCTTATAATGAACACAATTATGTCCGATGTGGTTAGGTCGAAAAGAATGAAAAGTTAAAAGAACCTTGGGGTCAAGAAATCTTATGGGCATACTCGTATAAATGGTTTTCGAGGGAACCATAAAAACGATGTATGGCGCGCATAGAATTAGAAGACCCAAGTGAATAGTGAAATAAGTCATTTTGGACGAAAGAACCATGGTTGACAAAAAGGGCGTGTAAAACCAAATTATAAACGACCCACGAGGTCATAGAAACGAAGGTATTGCCCATACAAAAAGACAATCGAAGTCGTTAGCTTTGGTCGTAGTAAAGAAAGGATGATGATGACAATCATCATTCAGAATTTAAAAGACTATCAAGCACGGTCACATAAAGAATAAATGTTTGGTTAAATAAAGTGATGGATTTCGTTAAGAAAACTAAACAAGTCAAAATGAAGTCTAAATGCATACCTAAAGGGTTGCATTAATAATGACTTCAGTAAATCACCCAGTAGATGGGTAGGGAATTAAACATATGCGTAAACCAAGAAACGGGAATGCAGATTGAAAGTCAAAGGACTCGGATTATGAGTTATGACAAAAAGATGATAAAAGTTCTCAAAAAAAAGAAATTTTGAATAAATATGTTCAACTATTTGAGGTTGAACGGGTTGAATAAAGAATAAAGTTTGATTGTTTATAAGTGATGGATTTCACATTAACAAGTCAAACAGGTTGAATACAATATAATGCCGGATGGCATAAATAAGCGCTAGCCAGATAATGGTAGCGTTAAACGCAAAAGAATAATGAGCCCGGTAATGGGACATAATTAAATAAGAATATATGCAAACCGGACAATGGTGAGCATAGGATAAACCGATGCCTAAATGACGTGAGAAGTCATAGAGTCGGGTGAATGATCCGAAATAAAACGATTGTAGTCATGAACTACAGTCAAGGTTAACGGATCTGAAACTTGAAATCAAATGATTTAGCAAATATAAACAAGGTGCCTTGACACCAAACATATATTCTAAGAAATAACGTTTTTATAAACATAAATTCTGATAAGAATTTAGATAGTAAATACTAAAAAGATACAGGTCTTGACACCGATAAATGCAAGACGATACATTCGAAAGGAAATGTTTTCGATAATGAAAAGTTGAAATAAACTTACACATGATGTGACGCGATCACGGTCAAGACAAATAATGTGAAATATAATCACATTATAACCCGAGTGATGGGTATAAATTAACTGGACTAATAAGTCTAGTTAGTGAGACCGGTTAAGGTCAATATTCAAATTAAGAAATTGTTTAATACACTATTTATTATAAGATTAGCGTGGAATAAACAAAATCAATAGATTTACGTGATCAAGTGGCCAAATTGGTGATTCGGTCAAGTAAACAACAAACGTATAAAGATACAAGATAAAAGTGACGGCCCATGAGACCTCATTAACCGAAAATGATGATCACCTATTTTGAGGGATCATAAGGCTATAAAACAAAGGAGTTGGTTTGTTCAAAGTGAACGATTTCACTAAAGACCTCTGAACAGGTTAAAATAACGAATTCATGAAGAGTCCGAAAGTATAAAAGCGATAGATTTCGCTAAGTTAACCAAATCGGTTAAAATAACGAGATTATGTTATTTTGATTTACATTATTTCGTATAAAATATGTATATGCTTTGTAACCAAAAGGATATTACCATACTTTTCTGGTAATACTAACAATTGGTTAAACTATGAGTAATGCTTAAAAGATTACTCGGGTCAAATGCATTGAGTTTAAAACTCAATGAGTTATATAAGAAAGGTTTCGAGGACGAAACCTCCTTAAGGGGGGCATATTTGTAACACCCCGAAAACGGGTTTGGTAATCAAACCACGTTAATATTAAAAGACGGGTAAATTACCGTTAGTGGTAAAATTAACTTGGAAAATATTAGGATTTATATAACTAAACCTAATATTTAATAAAAAGGAAAAAGAATGCTTTTGAGAAAAAAATAAAGTTTATAGAAGCCCGAGTTAACGGGACTTGAAATAAACTGAGTTGTAAATTCCTCGAACCCACTAATTTAACTAGGAATGTTTAACCTAGTTAATAAGTGGAAAATATTGTTAGAAATAAGTAGGTTGTAGCCTACTTAATAACTAACCAAACAAGAGGGGCCAAATCTGGATAATTATAAACTTAAAGTATAAATAAGGAGTCAAAACAAAACACACACTCAGTGTGTGTGTGTTCTGTTCGATCTCAGAGAGCTCCCCAGGAGCCAAACCCTAACTCTCAACATAATCATCAAATTGAAGGCTCAAACGAGGTCTAAATTCACAATTGAACGTGAATTTATGATCATCCAAGCTAGGGGATCATAAGGTATGTATATTTTTGATGATTTGTGAAGTTAGAAATTTTGGATAATCATCATAATCACGAATTATGAATGAATTATTGAAGCTATGATTGAATTAATGATGTATACATGCTTAGGAACCAAACCCTAAGTGAAAATTATACACATGATGTTATAATTTGAATGATTGGATGAATTATCACAATAGGATAAATGGGTATTAATCATATGATGAATTTGATGACGTAATTATGATTAGAAACCTCATATATGATAGTAATGAGGAAATACTTGAACAAATTGTGTGTTTGAGTATACAATCATACTTGCTAAGTAATGAGTTTAGTATGATAAGATTAACAATCAATGATAAATTCATGTTGAATGATGTATGATATCATTATGTGTTAAAAATGAACTAAGTTGTGTTAAATTGATGAAATTTGATTACATGAACTTGGTTAACTAAGTAGTTAAAACGGCAGCCTAATAAGAATGCTTACCGTATAATGAAAAAGTAATAATACGAGTAGTTAAGCTACATCGTGTAATTACTTTTGTCAAATAGGTAGTTTGACTCTTTAAAGTCAAAATGACCAATGATATGATCGAATTATAATTTCGACATAAAGATCGTAGGATGGAATAGTCTTGAATGATTATGACTAATCTAACCATCTTACAAATTACAATGATAGTTTGGCGCTTAACAAGCTAGGTGGAAACTTGGGAATGAAGCGGGTCAAACGATTCAGGAATGAAGAAAAACATAATTTGGATGCTAGGTAAGTACAACTTACACTTTTTGTATTAAATAGCTATTGTTTATATAGGTTATGAAAAATAATAAGTCTTGTTTGATTATGATGTTCCGACACGACATGTGCAGTTCGGAACAAAAGACAATGATATAATACCATGTTTAATGGTTAAAAAGAGTTAATATGATTATTTAGTCATATAATGACTGATAAATAACGAGTTTTGAATGATTACCTTATAAGGTAGATCAATATAAATAATAAGGGTAAAATGGTAAATCGGTCAATCGTTAATGATAACCGTTAGTTTTCGAAAGACACTTTATGACATAAGACATAAAGTGGTCAAAAGAATAAAGAAACGATTTATAAGGAAAACGACTATACGGTGTAAACCGGAGCGAGTCATATAGATAAGATGGTAATAAATATCATCTCATAAAGATTCACGGTCATTTAGACCAAACGGGTCAAAAGGTGAAATTATCACCCTTTGACAATATCAACTAATGGTTTGTCGAGTTATATGATTATATGAATAAATATCAACTGGAGATTTACATCGCTATTGCTTAGCGACAACTAAGGCAAGGTATCGAAACGTGTCAACATATTGATCCGAGTCAGGCATGTATAATAGGTTAACTACTCAATTGGAACTAGAGGTTGATTGAGAGTTAAATGAAGTTAAATAGACATTCGGGTACTTTAAATAAGTAAACCGGATGATTTAAATGGTGTTCATGGTATTTTGAAACCTAATGACCTTAAATATAAGATCATAGTTTTAAAAGTAGGATTTTGGTCAAATATGGCTTTAAAAGTCCTTCGTCGTAATAAAAGGGTTAAAATTAACCAAAATGCCCTTATAAGCTAATTTGAGCAAACGACCTTTAAAGGTTGTTTGGAAACAAGTTTTATGATTAAATAAATACTTAGAATAAGTATAGAAAGTGAAAGATGTAAATCTTTGGTCAAATGATTCTATAGGAGTCTTTGCCGTAAAATAACGATCAGAGGGGTAAAAACTCGGAATATAATGATCGCCACATTAAATGCACTCCAATTATAGTTTTGGTGGAAGATTACTTGATAAATAATGTGGACACAGTATACTAAGAAGTAAGGAGCATGAGTTATGCGGAAAAAGGCTTAAAATACCCTTAACGGGTCAAAATAAGCATTTAATTAAAAACGGGTTTAAGAATGTATATAAACCCAGAATTTTGAACCTAATATGATATACAATATTGTAAATATAAGGTTCATGTGAAATTAGGATCAAACAAACATATTTGTTTGATAAAATCACGAACGGGTCAAAATTTGGTAAAAAGGGTAATAAGCCGAAGACTTAAAAGTCTGAATTTTTGTTAATCCGGATGTTGGATTCTAACTCCATATGATGATGGAAAATTAAATTATGGTCACGTAGGAATAAGAATCATGTAAAACGGATCAAAAACGAGCAAGTTATGCTCGTTTCTGTAAAATGTGGGTTGGCTGGAATATGCAGGTTTTAGCTGCAAACATTCTGGGAAAAAGAGGTTGTCGCGCCACGTGACGACAAAGGCCAGGGGCCGTCGCGCGACGCGACGTGATCCTGGTCTGGCGAAAATAATTATGTTAATTGTTTTGTGCTTAGGACTTGTTTATACACGTTATAAACTACCTATAACTAACTTATTTCATATTTTATGAAATATAGGTACTAATCGAGTTACCGGGAGACGATCAAGCTCAGCGATGAACCGAACACATAAAGAACAAAGCTTCCGCGAATAGTTTCGCCGTCACGTTTTAAACGGCGAATTAAATTACAAAATGTTGAAATATTTTATTTAGTAAAATGTTTTAACAAACTCGCATTTTTAAGTGTACGTTTAATTTTAAATACACTATTATAATCGAAATTTATTTGATAATGGTATAAAATGGATTAAGGGTTTTACATAGGTGTACGCCTGGTATATATATTACTAGTCACAGACACGTATCTTACTCGGGTTGAATAAAAAATCTTAAACATTTAGTAATAAGATTTAGAAATTATAATATGATATTTGAAGATAAGATATAATTGAAATTACATATTAATTAGATATAGATACGTGTATTGTAAAATTATTTTAAAAATAAAATTGTTAATTAACCTTTTTTAATCCATACTTTTTACTATAGTGTCACTTTATAATAAAATTAATAAAGTGGGAGAATGAAAACACTTAATTATAGAATTCCAAAATAATTTTATTTTTACATTCTAAAGTAAATATTAACTAGTTATTTTTCGCCCGCGCGTTGCGGCGGGACCCAATGACTACAAAAGGCGTGTCAGTAACGGCAAACAGATACTGAATACCAAAACATAAATAAAATGACATGGTAAGGATAATCACTCCGTCATAAAAAAACGATTTTAAATAACCTAATATATAATAATAGGACCCACACGTCCTACACGTTGGAAATTCGGTTGTTTTCAGTTCAGTTATTATGGTGCTAACACGTTAAAATATGGATGAGCTCGGTACCGGTAACGGCAACGAAAGTACCGATCTGGAAAATCATCGAAATTAGGTACCGGCACCGAAAATGCTCGGTACAATACGGTATGGTATTTGAAGGTAGAAATCAATAAATACAGGTATGGTGCTAGACCGGTGTCGAACCGAAAGTAACGATTCTGAAAACGCGAAAAGGTGGGTACCAAATTGGTAACGAAAATGATTTGGTATAGTAAATTTGGTACGGATACGATACCGGTTCGTTTACAGGATTTGATACGATTTGCTCATCAATATTCTAAATATCCAAGTTAATTTTACATGCTACAAGTCATTGATTACAGAAAAGACAAAAAAGAAAGCAAAATAAGTTGTTGTATATATATAGAACCTCATTCAAACGAAATACAGTTTACTCACTGTGTGTATGAAAAGTAATCTAAACGGTGCAATTGTTTGCATTGCTGCATTGCTACAGGATTTGATGAGCTCGGTACCACCAACCGGTACCGAAATTCCCAAAAGTGGGTACCGGTACCGAATATACCTAGTATGGTACGGTTCAGTACCGGTCGGTACTGGTACGACACCGGTATTTGAGGGTAAAAACCGGTGAATACCTGTGCAGAACCGGTACCGAAAATACACCGGTTTGGTAAATTTGAGACCGGATTACTTGCATTGTTGCGTTGCTACATGATTTGATGAGCTCGGTACCAACTGGTACCGAAAATACCATTACCGAAATCCCCAAAAGTGGGTACCGGTACCGAATATACTTAGTATGGTACGGTTCGGTACCGGTCGTACTGGTACGACACCGGTATTTGAGGGTAAAAACCGGTGAATACCTGTGTAGAACCGGTAACGAAAATACACCGGTTTGGTAAATTTGAGACCGGTACCTATACCCAATACCATTTGCTCATCTCTTAATGATGTTACTATTTAATTTTAATTTAAAAAATAAATAATAAATCACATTACTATTCATTGAGTTTCAATTTTATCATATATAGATAGATTATTAATTTTTAATATTTAGTTGGTAATAATATAATATCATAAAAGAAAATGGAAACTTATTAATAAAGTAAAAAAAATAATACCATAAATAAACAAATTAACAGAAAACTAAAACAAACAAAATGCTTTTAACGCTAGACGGTATGGTAGAGGCTCATCCTTGGAGGATGACCCATCACGTAAGCGTCATGTAGGATGAGTGTGAAGATGGGCAAAGAGGATGAAACTAAGGAAATAGGGGATGAGCCTAATATATATATGAGTTGTATGTATATGTATCTGTGAGAAGGGAATGCATAAATTTTTGTCTTTAGCGAGCATCCCCGTCATCCCAGGATCGACGTTTTGGACGACGCCGAGGGGGGGGGGATGGTGTTGCCACCGGCGATGGGCCTCGACGAGGGTAGGACGAGCCCCACACTGTGTAGCCTAATAAATTAAGTAAATGATTAAATGAAGTTTGACCAGGTGTTGCTTTTTACTTTTTGCAGACTTTGTATCCTTTTTAGTTTATGTTTCTAATGGTATTAATATTATTAATTAGTATAATAATTTCATCTTCTTACTCATGTTTCCAGTGTGCAACTACAACTTTCTTTTTACCGGAAATTTCCTTTTCCGTTGACCGTTAAATTTCCTTGCATCTTATCTTCAACTATATTTAGGGGTATCCTAATATATGCTTAAGGGTATCCTCGATAAATAAAACAGAGATAAAAAAGAAAATTACACTTCACCAAGAAAGTTGAAGGGTATCTCGGGCTGTCCTGAAACCCACCCAGATCCGCCCCTGGTTATAGAAGTTTAGGATTGAGAAAAAAATGCATTCTTCCTGAATTTCAAAATGATCAGCTTTTTTCTAGAACTTTGTATAAATAGTATGAAATCTACTATAATAATGATAACAATTAGTATTATGAAAAGTATCATTCTCATAATCTATACTAATAAATTATTTCAACTAATGACATATGAGATTCTTTCATTTAATTTATTGATATGTTAAAGTGATATTATTAATATTTACATTGGTATTATTAATATTTTAGATTAATCTTCAATACTATTAATATCTTTCTATACTAATAAATGAAAATATTTTTTTTTATACATGTCAATTTCTGGTGTCACCTTATCTTATTTTTCAATTTATTTTCCATATTAAACAATAATTTAACTAAATATAATTTAGATAAGTTGATAACTTTTTTATTAAACTTTGAATTAATAATATCCTTATCTAATTTTTCAATTTCCTTTTCATATTAAACAATAGATTAATAAAATATAATTTAGATAAGGATAATAACTTTTTTATCAAATTTTGAATTAATAATAATATGTAATTTGTACATTCTCCATATTCATAGGAGATAGAAGAAGTTTTATTTTTTTTCTTTGTAGAAACAAACAAATATATAAAGTTTATTCTCATTTAAATTAGATTCAGCTAAATAATTCTTTTAAACTATTATTATTTAATATTTAATAGGATACCGAAATAAGAAAATAATATTAAATCCCAAACTTCGTGGATCTCTCTTATTTATTTATTTATTTATTTATTATTTCTTTTATTTTTTTCTATTTATTAATAATCATCTAATATTTCATTGGTTCTATCACGTGTACTACACATGCTTCGAACCTAATAAAAAAAATTAAATTTTTAATAAGTAAATAGTACATCGAATTTATCATTCAAATACATATCTTAACGACCGTATTTTTAATTGATTACATAATATTTGTTTAACTCGTGCAATACCCGAAGTATTTTAAAGATATAACTATATTGCTTATTATGTAAAATTAAATTTATTCAACCCGTGTAAAACACGGGGTTCTAAACTAGTATAATATGATTTTAAATATAAACAACTGATATGCATCATTCTGTAACTTTTTGTAGAATTTCTTAACATGTATCTTTTGAAAATTATATGGATATTGTCTCTATCTTCTTATTTTTCTGATTTAAAGAGTTCAATTATAAATAAAAAAAAATAAATGAGTATTTAAATTAAATTTTATATAATCTTCTATACTATATAATAAAAGAAACCAAAGAAGGGACACTTGTTATTATTCTAGACCATCCTTAATTGTAGATAATTATTATTTAATTTAAATTATTAAATACTAATTAAATTAATATAAATCTTATCAACTCTAAATTATTGGCATAAACATAACTTCAAATAGTAAAGTCTTATCTAAACTTAAACTTCAAATCGTAAAGTCTTATCTAAACTAAAAAATATTGTTTCACTTAAGAGTAGATAAATATGCATATTATTTATTGTTAATGTTATTATTGTTAACTATGAGAAATTATATTAAAAAACTTATTAATAAAACCAAAAATTTTAAATAGCATTAACCTAATTTAAAAAATAATAAAAAATAAATTTTGATTTAGAAAGATTTTTTTTAACAATAGATAAACACGTGTAATAAACAGGATTTTTAAAGATATAACATTTTTTTATTATTTGCAATATAAAATTAAATTTATTCAACCCGTATAATACTCAAAGTTTTTTAAATATAACTTTTTATTATTTATCATATAAAATTACATTTATTCAACCCGCACAATACACGAGATTCTTAAAGATATAATTTTGTATTATTTAATGTATAAAATTATATTTACTCAACACGTGTAATAAATGAGATTTATAAAAATATATTGTTTTTTTATATAGTATATAGAATTATATTTATTATACCCGTGTAATACACAGGGTTCTAACCTAGTACTTTATATTTAATTGTAAATAGTAAAATAAATAAATTTGTATTTAAATTAAATTTTATATAATCATTAATTTATATTTTAATTTATGGTTGTATTTGAAAATCAATAATAGTTAAGTTATTTCTTATTATTGTAAAGGATATTTATATAGCATCTCCAGTTTGCATTTAATCGGTTGGATCCCAATAACAAATATATCACTTAAAGTAACGACTACTAAAATCCACCATGCAATTCAACAGGAATTTGGTTTTGATCGATATCGGTTTAGTTTGTTACGGTAGCAGCACTCTTTATAACAACCAAAAAAAAAGAAATACAATTGTTAAACCGAACTGAAAACCGTTAATGAAATTTGTGCTCAAGCTTATGTTTCAGATTTAGCAATACTAACATATTATTCATATTAGCGTTTCATTTCAAAATATCTATAATTCAAGTTGTATAAATTGTAAGTTTTAACTTATTTATTTAGCTATAATTAGTAACAATTATTGGTTATATATTGGCCTCTTAATATGTGTAAATTTATTTCATAGTTATTCTTTTTTTTTTTTCAAAATTTCATTTTATTGACATTTTCCTGAATATGGATAGTTTTAAGCAATTTTTGTATGATATTTATCATCTTTTACCTATGTTACATATTGTATTTATTCAACACGTGTAATACACGTGTCTATAATCTAGTAAGAGTAATATAATAATTTAATACAATAAACACACAAAGATCTAGCCTTAAACTCTACTTATTGATAGCTCTAGAAATCATGAGATAGAGTAAAACTTTTATGCAACAAGATAAAGATGTAGCTCAAATAAGACCCGAAACCCTCTAAAAATACCTTATTTTTCCATTTGCCCCAAAGTGTAGTAAACCAAACCTAATTAGATACAATCACGTAATATAAGTAATATGATGTAATACAATAACGTAATATAGTGTAATTTGATATAATAACACCATCCATAAACGGTGTCTAAATCTACTATCTGATTGTATAACAGTGTCTTATACTCGACTCAATATACCCGTGGAGTAAATGTCAGGTAGTTGGCCGTCGGGTATATAACAGATTCGTGGATATCTACTATAAGCGTTAATTTGTTAAAAAAATACCTGTTGGGATTTCCATGTGCGTATATTTTCTTACCATTTTAACTTTTAATATACTTTTATGTTTTTAACAACTACAATAAACTATAAATAATGATAAATTACATACATATTATCGTCACAATAATACGATGTTTTAAATATTTAAAATGTGTTAAGTTTATTATCTTATCAATCCCAAAAGATAAGTTCATGTTTTATAACATACAAAATATAAATAATATTATCAAATACATACCACACAAAAGAAAAGGAAGCTTGACTAAAAAATTAAAATTAAAATTAAAAATTACTAGGCATATGAAAATCACTTCTTTTTATCAATCTCATACTTAAATGTTCGTCCTGGATGTTTCATAATTTCCGCATTCCTGTTGGGCTATTGTGCATTTTCCATCCCTAGCCCGGAGAATCTCCATTGCACGGCTTTATCCTTCTTCATATAAGGTCTTGCACGTGGTTTTTGTTATATATATATATATATATATATATATATATATATATATATATATATATATATATATATATATATATATATATATATATATATATATATTCTAAATTTCATTATTACTAAAGTTTTAACTTTATATATATATATATATATATATATATATATATATATATATATATATGGGAGGGCTATATAGAAAACCCTTATGTTTTTAGAAAACTCCGGAAACTCAAAACTCCCCCCATTTTTACCCAACCTCCCAACATTTTTTTTTTGAAAAAAATAACACATGTAATATACATGTTTTTAAGAGTTTTGGGCAAAAAAAAAACAAAAAAGCGCCGAAGGGATGTTTTTTAAAAAAATAAACAAATTTCAGCAAACTCCGGGTGACTAACATGTGTTAGGCAAAAAAGGCTGAAACTTGCTGAAATTTGTTTTTTTTTAAACATTCCTTCGGCGCTTTTCTTGGCCCAAAACTCTTAAAAACATGTATATTACATGTGTTATTTTTTTCAAAAAAAAAAAAGTCGGGAGGTTGGGTTTTCTAGAGTTTTCTCAAAATGGAGGGTTTTCTACCTAGCTTTAGCCTATATATATATATATATATATATATATATATATATATATATATATATATATATATATATATATTATAACTATAGGGAAGATTCATTCGAAAAGAAAATTAAATTAAGAAGAAAAAGAATAAATGGTACAATTATAAAACATTAAATTGTTTTTCTCTTATCTCATTTATTATTATCTTCAAGTAATTAATTAGTTATAAAGATTATAATCTTCCACACTAAAATTTTTGCTTACGCACATCAAAATTTATCCTACACGTTTTGAAATTTATCCTACACAACTCGTAATTTATCCTATACTTTAAATTAATTTTTTTCTTCTTTGAAAAAATATTTTTTTTTTAAAATAAGTTACAAATTTAACGTAGTTAGCTATTAAAAGGGAAGACTACCAGTTAATGATATATTTAAGTTTACCAATATACCCTCACACTAACTATAAATACAAAAATTAAATGAAGTAAAATGAACCATTTTTAATCTTACAAAACATTTCTTCTCATTTGAACCCTCCACTATATATATATATATATATATATATAGAGAGAGAGAGAGAGAGGTTCATTTGAGAAGAAAAATTAATTAAGAAGAAAAAGAACAAAGGGTAAAATTGTAAAACATCAAATATTTTTTTCCATCTTATTTATTATTATCTTTGACTAATTAATTAGTCTTAAATACTATCATTCTCCACAATAAAAATTTTTGCCTACACACATCAAAATTTATTCTACACATTTCCAAATTTATCCTACACATATTTAAATTTATCCTACGCAACTCGTAACTTATCCTACACGCCTAGTACTTTATCCTACACTCTAAATTTTCTTTTTATTTTTTGAACAAATATATATTTTGAAAAATAAGTTACAAATTTAATGTAGTTAGCTATTAAAAATGAAGACTATAAATTAATGATCTATGTAAGTTTACAAATATACCCTTATATTAAAATTAAATGCAAATATTAAATGAAGTAAAATGAAGCATTCTTATTGGTTAAAACTTCTTCTTTTTTTCTTTTTACAAAAAATTTCTTCTCATTTGAACTCTCCACTATACATACATACATATATATATATATATATATATATATATATATAGGGAGGGGCTCATGCGAGAACTCCATTTATTGCGAGAACCGCGAGAACCAATGTGAACACAGCCTAAAATAGCTAAAAAAACCTAAAAAAAAACCTAACCCGCACCCCCCCCAAGCTAAATGCTAAAAACTAAAACCCCCAAAAAAAACCTAAAAAAAATCTAACCCCCCCCCCCCAAAAAAAAAAAAAAAAACCTAAACCCCCCACCCCCACCCCCAAAAACCTAACCCCCCCCCACCCCCCAAGCTAAAATGCTAAAAACTAAACCCCAAAAAACCTTAAAAAATCTAAAAAAAGATTAAAAAATAAAAAAAGCTAATTTTTTTAATATTTTTTATGCTCAAATCGCTACTCTTAGTGGCAAATTTTTTTTTAAAAAAAGTTATTTTTTTTTGCTTCGAAAATTAGCGATTTTTATATAAAAAATATTAAAAAAAATTGTGTGATTTTTAGCTATTTTTAGGCATTTTTTGTTGTGTTCACATTGTTTCTCGCGGTTCTCGCAATAAGAGGTGGTTCTCGCATGATCTTCTCCCTATATATATATATATATATATATATATATAGGGTCAAGGTAAAATGAAAACTCATACGAGTTTAAAGAACTTAGAGAATGCGGCCTTACAATTTTTTTTCAAATTTCTTTTTACCGAAAAATCTAGTTTTTTTTTTTTTCATTTACAGCAGCCGTAAGTGGCCGAAAACACCACTTCAATTTTTACGGCCGTATTTGTAACATTTTAATTTAGGGGTGTGGAAAAAATGAGGGAAAAACTCGCACGAGAAGGCCGAGTTCTCTAAGTTCTCACAACTCATAGGAGTCGTCCCTTGATCTGAATCCTATATATACAGGGAAGTGATAAATCGAAAAGTCACCTTAGTTAAATTAAAAGAAATTTCGTTGTAAAAAATATAACATATTTTTATAAGCATTACAAAATAAAAAAGTTATAAATTATAAGTTCTAAAAGCCATACACTTCATATAATCTAAAAAACTACTACAAAAAAGTGTAATAGGTGAGTTACAAAAAAATGTGAACAGCTGAAAAATGTAACTCATTCTCTCTACTATTACGAAGAAAAGTGTGTCGGTGTCAGTAAAATGTTGCAACGAAAAAGTGTAACACGTGGTAACCTGATATCCATCTATTCAGTTTTCGGAGTTTTATAACTCACATGAGATTTCTCCTTATAATTCACACACACACACACACACACACACATATGGGGTGGGTTCATTGGGAAACAACAAAAAGTTGGGGAACCATACATTTATGACGTTAAAAATAATTTTTTTCAGAGCTTTTACATATAAATACGTAAAAAATCAAAAACTAAAAAAATGCTTAAAAACAGTAAAAAAAGGTTAATTTTTTTAGAAAAATGATTTTTTATTGAAATGACTTTCACACATCTTTATATGCAAAAACTACAAAAAAATTTAAAAAAATAATTTTTAGCAATTTAAATTAAATGATTTTGCACTTTTTTAGTGTTCTCCATTGAAACTCACACACAGAGTCTAAAGTTGAATAACACTTGGACGGGATAAAAGCATATATCAAGTAAAATGCACGTACATACAAATTTTGCATGACTTACACATGCAAGGAAAAATAACGATAGAACCGCTCACATTGATTGTGCATATTGGCATCATTTCACAATAACCGATGTCAGTGACAATAATAAATATAATATATGTGTCACGTTGTTGGCATGGTAAGACAAAAATACTTCATGGAGAGTGGCTTACGTTGGAAGTATTTAAAGCCTTGTCTCGTCCGACGACACATTGAACTATAAACGCAACATTTCGACGAGATACAAGGGAACATGCTCACTCTCTTGTCAATGTTAGATTACGGGAACAAATCCCCACGAGAAGCTAACGATGTTGTTTTCTCGATGTCAGGTGATCTGATCTGGATCTTTGCATGACATTTTACTGATTTCTATTGCAACAATATTTAAACATATGTTCAATGATTTGAACATTATTCGGTCCGACTCCAAATGTTAGACCTAACGTATCTTATGTCTGGACCGTTAAAAAGTAAATCTATTATAGCATCTAGTAACGGGGTCTAAAATTAAAACATTATTGCACCACAATATCATTTGTAACCTAGATTTCTTTCCGATCACCATTAATTCGAATATTCTTTAGTTTAATGGAGCTGTTGACTACAACGTGTGTTGTTGACGACTGTACGTAAAATCTGATGGTGGAGCGGTGGTGACACCTCGCGTGCACGACATTAAGGTGACGAAAAACGTCTAAAGTTACAGGGTTTAGAATTTAGAGTGTAGAGTGTAAAGCAGAAAAAAATAAAACAACTAGCTATTGTATTCCTATGCCCTCACAAAATAAATGCCGTCAATGGGGAAAATCAAGAAGAGATTGAGTTCGGTTCACGCAAGTTACACTCATCCTTTTCACATCAGTTTTTTCCTCTTCTACCCTCATTACTCTCTATATATAGGACTCCCTTCTTTTCTTCTTACACCACACCTTCTTCTTCCTTCAATCCTTTTTCATAACTGAGATGGATTTCAGGCTAAACAACTTCCTCCAGAATCCAGGCTTCAGATTTGAACCAACCGACCAAGAACTAATGGTACATTACCTACAGCCCAAAATTCAATCCCTCCCTCTGCCTTATCCGATTCCTGAAGAGGATGTTTGCGGGTCTGATCCATGGAACTTACCAGGTCCGTGTTCATGATTCTTGTTTTTTTCTTTTTTCCTGAAATAAGTAAAATGTGAGGTGGGTTCTTACTTTTTAATGATAAGGGTTTTTTCTTTGTTTCAGGTGATCCTCAGGAAGAAAGGTACTTTTTATGCCCTGTGGTAACCAAATACCCGAATGGTAAACGAACCAATCGAACCACCCCATCGGGTCGCTGGAAATCAACTAGTGCAAACAAGCCAATCTTTGATTCTCAAAACAATCATGTTGGAACAAAGAAAACTTTTGTTTTCTACGTTTTCAGCCCTGGAAGCGGGTTTAGAACTGATTGGTTCATGCATGAATACAAACTTGCTAACTCTATTCATGTAAGAATATTAAATTAAAGTTTAATCTAGACCAGTTGTGAAAAAAAAATGATAACCAAAATTTGAGTTTTAATGTAGGGTGTGCAGAATTGGGTGGTCTGTAAGGTGTTTTTTAAAAATAGAGCAAGAAATGATGCTGTGGAGGATGTTGAGGAGGTTCAAGTTCGAAACACAGGAGCAGTTTATTATGTTCCAAGAGATTTTGATTTGAATTTGGATGCTGATGGTTCATCCAGCCCAGGTTCAAGCGTAGTCACAGTAGCAGATGTTGATGTAGATGAAATGAACAGTAAATAGGTAATTATTAGCGGATGAGTTTAATAGTTTTAATGGTGTTCTTAAGGTTGTTCATGTTAATCGATCCTGAAGCCAGTTAAAGATGAATGATGTGAATGTATGGTGGACATGCGAATAAATGAAAAGTTTTTCTTTTGTTTTTAAGTATTCAATCTGCAAGTTTAATGGTTAAATAATAATTGTCAATTAACAGATAAAATACCAAATTTAATGGTTTAATACTCTATAGTCATTATGATGTAATTAGAAAAGTAGATTAGATGTAATATGATTACACTTTTTGAAGTAATGTAATGTAATATGATATATATTCATTAATATAAATTAATGCTGTATATGGTGTTAGTATGTTGTGTCCATAGGTTCTCAAAACAATAAAAATTTTAACGTTTCATTAAGTTTCACATTCGCCTCGATTATCCTCCAACTACTCCCCCCCCCCCCCCTTTCCGTTACTGAAAATAAATTGTTATTTGTATTTTAAGTGATGTAAGTTATTACAAACATATTTGTTGTGATAAGTGTTTGTAGTAGATTATTTGTTTTATAGAGTAATTTATAAAAACATCATTCATACTTTAAATTCACTATAGGAGCACCCGTAGTGGGGGGTTTTGCGCCTTTTTCCTCTAAAAAACGCCCCACAACGCCCATCTTCCGCATCTTCCGCCTCTGGGGCGTTTTTTTTTTTTTTAAATTGCTTTTAGCGTGCTTTTTTCACGCCTTGCTTCAATGGTTTTGGCCAATCACCAATGATCTTTTTTTTGTTTGTCCAATAACATTTTTTCATAGTTTTTTTATTTAATTTTATTACACATCTTTTAACATAATGCCTCACAATGCTCATATCTCCACAACACCCATTTTAGAAAAACGCCCCATAATACCCTATTGCTGACTGGACTGCCGCATACCGCACAACACCCATAGATGGAGGCATTATTCATGTGTACCGCTACACATGGTCTAATTATTTTTTTGGTTTATTTTTAAATTAGTTGTTTTTTTCTCCTTAACGTTTTCAATTATACCTTTACAACGTAATTTTTTTACTTTACGTTTCCATATAATCTTTTATTCATATACGATTACGAATAAATCAATTACATTTTGTGTAACTTTTTAACATAATATAGTATACATTCTTCGAGCGGTGTTAGGGGTGTTCAGAATTCGTTTCGAATTTGAAAAATTCGAAATTCGATTAAATTCGATTCAATTATCAAGAATTCGTTTCGATTATAAAAATTCGAATTCGATTCAATTCGAGTAAATTAAATCGAATACAAATTTATAATTTCAAATTCGATTCGGAATTCGAATAAAAATTATATTTTTTATTTATTATTTTATATATAATACAAATATAACTTTTATTGGGCTATAATATAAATTATTCCATGTATTAAAATCACCGATCATCAAACCCACTACATGACCTATAACTAAAACCTAAGTAACAAATCTATCAATAGATTTCGAACCTTAAAAAATATTAACTTATAATGTGGAGTGGTAATTCCCGACTTCTCATTTTAAATTTTAGACTTATGGTACTTTAGCTGCTTTAAAATTTATGTTCATTTTGATAGTTTTTTACATGTTTTAAAAGAATCCGGGTCAAATCGAATTTATTCGAATTCGAATTCAAATTTTTAATCGAATACGAATTGGGTTTTTTATTCGAATACGAATTTGAATCGAATTGGGTAGATTTTAATCGAATTCGAATCGAATACGAATTGAAGGAAAAATAAAAATTATTCGAATAATTCGAAAATTCGATATTCGATTCGATAAACACCCCTAAGCGGTGTGGCGTCAAGTTGAACCTTACTAGATGTAAAATATTTTTTATGAGTAGGTACTTTTTTTCAGTTATATCACGATTTTATATTTTTAGGTTTTTTCTTTCGTTTGCTATACTTCCATCAAGAATCTATAGAAACTGAATTCCCGACGTGTAGCGCCGGGAAATTTTGCAAGTTAGAAAAGATTTGTAGAATTTATAAGTATATAAACTTATGAAATTTTAGAAAATAAATATATTAGTTTAAATAAAACAAAAATTAAGTTATGTTTAAATCTTTTTAATAAATTTAAGAATTCCATAAGATTTCAGTCATGTTCATTTTTTATAAATTTTAATATTAACAATTTTCTATAAATTTTCTTAATGAGATGTATACTTTTAAAAGTTTTTGAGAAAATGTTTTTTTTTTTTTGAAAAAACCCTTTAAAAGACCTAGTTGTCATAGTTCTCACAACTCAAGTTGGTTCTCATTTTATCTTTTCCCTCATTATATTATACATTATATATATGATTCAAAAGTCATGATGAACTTCATTTGTTTTTAAATTCTATTCTATTTTTCAAGCATTTATTTATTTGTAATAACATTTTGTTTATCAATTTTTTTTTAATTTTCATTTGTTAACTTTTACAACAATGCGATATAAGTGTTTAATGATAATGGATACCGTTTCGCCGTCGTACCAAACCAAACCGACGACGAGTTATAAATTATTATTTTGAAGTATTTATTTATTTTTTAAAGTATTTATTCATCGTTTATTTTGATTTTTTCCTAACAATTGTGTTTTATGTTTATTCTTTTTCAAAATTGCGATAAAATTTTATTGGATACGGACATCGTGCTGGTAACATACCAAACTAAACTGAAAAGATTGAACAACAACTGTATCGGTACTGGTATTTATTTTTATTATTTTTACTTCCGATAAACTGGTACCGTATCGTTATCATATAGTAACGTAACGAACCGAATGGGACAACATCGTACCGGTATATATACTCATTTTTATGGTTTCTTGTTTGTCGCTACCGTAGGAAAAACTGAACGAACAAAATCGATTTCGGTATCGGTATTTATTTTTATTGTTTTTGCTTTCGATAAACTGACATCGTATCGCTATCATAACTTACTAACTTACTGAACAACATTGGTACCGGTACCTCTATTCATTTTTATGGTTTTTGGTTTCGATAATTTTTCATTTATACAACTCTGTATGCGACGATAAATGAATATTGGTACCAATTTGTGATGTTCTGAACCAATCGATACCATTTAAACAACCTCAGGTACATGTGCTCATTTTTATCGTTTTTGGTCGATATAAAACACATGGTTATTTCTATACTTAGTGAATTTATCGTACTGGTACTTTAATAAACCGAATCGATACCAATCCAATGCTTGCTGTAATGTATAGCTGCAACGCGTGGTCAAATAACCTATTTTATATATATTTTATATATATTAGTGATGAGGCTTCATGAATAGTGTTCATTCTTTTATCCTTTTTAACTGTAATATATAATCAATTCAGAAATTTGATACAAAAGTGTTGTAGTGGTTTTGCTTCACTCCACTAAAACCTCTTTTTTCTTTTATTTTTTTCTTTCCATCTCATCATATGTGGTACACTATTACAATAAAATCCTAGATAAGTATGTTACTGCATTTGATAGGGAACATGTTTTTAATACATATATATTGATAATGTACAAGTTACTTTCTATATTTACCCTAATTTACAAAAATTTCTCTTCTGATAAAAACACTATTTCTTTTTCTTTTAATCCTTTTACTTTTTATCTTCTATACTTTTAAACTTTTTCTTCTTTTACATAACTCTCATAGTTTTCATCTTTTACATATTTTCCACAAATATTTTCTATTTTTAATTCTACAACTTTTCTCAACTTCAACTATTATCCCTTGTACTTTACATCTTTTACAGATATGTCGTTTTACGATTTGTTTTAGATTTTATGAGTTAACACGCTGCAACGCGCACGTGTGGTTCAACATTTTTACTCTATTTTTATCTTTTAACGACTCCCTCGAAACTCATGGGTCCTAAGCCCATTTAGTTGTTCTTTTCTATGTTTTACTTTTTCAGTCTAATTTTTGCTAGTTAACACACCGTAACATGCATGCATGATTCATCATTTTTACGTTTACTTTTTGTTTGGCTTAACGGTCCCGCTGCAAAGTGCGGGTCATAGATACTAGTATATATATATATATATATATATATATATATATATATATATATATATATATATATATATATATATATATATATATATTAAAGTTGATGGACAATGAGTAGTAGAAATATTTTTATTTATTATTATATCTTTTCAATCTTTTATTTTATAAATTAATTTATTATGTTAATTAGCTTTAAACATATTTTGTTTTTGAGATATGGTTTTAATAAAATTTTGAGTATGTCGTTTCAACGTTTCTTCTTAATCCACATCTTATAAGCAGGAATGTAAAAGTAATCGAAGTACAAATGTATTTACTTTTTTTTTCTTTCTAAACCGACGTCGTTTACCCTTTTTCGTTGTTATTCTGGTAATACAATGTAATGCTTTAAAAAATCTAAATGAAACATTGCGACGTGCTTATTTTTATTTACGTTTTAATAAAAGTTTTGTTCAAATCGAATGTGTCAAATATTATTGATTTTGTTGTTCTTTACTGTAACGAACCGAACCAATACCGTCTAAACAACTTTGGTAGCAACATAAATTATATTCAATATATATGGTACTATAAGAACCGTTACTGATATTTGTTTTTTTTGTTTATTATTGATGTAAAATAAGTGATTTTAGTCATATCATGACTTCTTTCGGTTGTTATACCGAGTCCTAATACCATAATGAATCAAACCAATACCGACCGAATACCCACCACAATGGGCGGGAGAAATTTACTAGTATATATAGCTTTTAAGTATGTTTATTATTTTAATATGATAATAGTTTATTATTATATTTACTTTTAACCTTAAACATATTAAAGAACATTATTTTGGTATTGTAATACCGGTAGCGTAACGAACCGAACAGATATCGATCGAACAACACCGGTATCGATACAGGTACAAGAATTCAGAAAGGCTTCATGAATAGTAAGTTTAGTTTTTTTAATAATATATAGCTTTTTATTATGTTTATTATTTTAATATGATAATTTTTATTATCATTTTTACTTTTAACTTTAAATATATAAAAGATTATTATTTTTGTATCGTTAGGTACCGTAACAAACCGAATCGATATTGATCAAACAACACCGATACCGGTACGTGTACTCGTTTTTATGGATATTAATCGATGTAACCACGTGTTAATTTTTATACCGAGTGTCGGTGTCGTTATGGTACTGTAATCAACCGAACTGATATTGACTGAAAGCCTATTGCGAAGCGCGGGGGAATCCAACTAGTATCAATCAAAAGGCACGTGCATACAAATTTTGCATGACTTACACATGAAATGAAAAATAACGACAAATCCACTCACATTAATTGCAGATATAGACATAATTTGACCTTAACTAATCACACGGTCTGTCAAAATGTTAAATATAATATTTGCGGCACGTTATTGACATTGTAAGAAAAAAATACTAACTGGGAGTGGCTTACGTACCAAGCATTTAAAGCCTTATCTCGTCCGAAAACATGGTGGACAATTAATTCAATGTTACTAATGGGGACGAAGGAACATGCTCACTTTCACGTCAAAGTTAGATTGCGGGACCAAATAGCACAACAAAGCTAACGATGTTGTTTTGTTAAAGTCGGGCCATGGATCTTTGCTTGAGATGTTACAAAATTCCATCGTAGCAATATTTTACATATGATTAATAATTTGAACATGTTTAGGTCCGAATCCAAATGTTAGACCTAACATAGGTTATGTGTAGAGATTTAAAAACGAAATTTGTTGTAGGATTAACAAGCCTTTATGAATACTAAGTTTAGTTTTTTTTTAATAATATATAGCTTTTTTAATATGTTTATTATATTGATATGATAATAGTTTATTATTATATTTACTTTTAACATTCAACATCATAAAGAATATTATTTTGGTATTGTAATATTGGTACCGTAACGAATCGAATCGATATTGATCGAACAACACCGGTACCGGTATGGGTATTCGGAAAGGCTTCATGAATAATAAGTTTAGTATTTTAATAATATTTATCTTTTTTTCAAATGTTTATTATTTTAATATGATAATAGTTTATTATAATATTTACTTTTAACCTAAAACATATTGAAAACTATTATTTTGGTATCATAACCCAAAAACCGAACCGGTATCAATCGAACAACACCAGTACCGATATGGATATTCATTTTTATGGATTTCAATCGATGTAAACACGTGTAACTTCTATAATGTGTGTCGGTATCGTTATGGTATTGTAATCAACCGACCAATCCTGACTGAAAACCTACTCCGAAGCGCGGAGGAATCCAACTAGCTAGTATCAAGTAAAAGGCACATTCATACAAATTTTGCATGACTTACATGTGCCATAGGAAATAATGATGGATCCACTCAGATTAATTGTGGATATAGGCATTGTTTAACCTTAACTGATCACAGATCTGTCAAAATATTAAATATAATATTTGCGGCACATTATTGACACAGTAAGAAAAAAATACTGCCTGAGAATGGCTGACATATGAAGCATTTAAAGCGTTATCTTCTCCGACAACACAATGGACTATAAATCCAACGTTTACTACCAGGTAGGAAGGAACATGCTCACTCTCACATCAAAGTTAGTTTGCGGGAACAAATTGCACAACAAAACCAATGGTGTTGTTTTATTAAAGTCTGGCGATCGGGATCTTTGCATGACATGTACTAATTTCCATTGTAGGAATATTCAAAACATATATTTATTGATCTGAACATGTTTGGTTCCGAGTCCAAATGTTAGATCCGACATAGGTTACGTGTAGAGCTTCAAAAACCAAATATATTGTAGCATTTAGTAACGTTGTCTAAAATTTAAATAGTATTACATCTGAAGATCTCCGGCGACCAACATTCCTTTTCGATCACCATTAATCCAAATCATTCTTTAGTTTTACGGGACCATAGACCACAAGAGTCGTTGCAGATGTTCAAGTCTGATGGTTAAGTGATGGTAACACCGATATTTCGCTCGTAGTGTTAATTTTACCGAAAATTATTAAAAAAAAATTGTAGTGTAAAATATTGGATTTTTTAGAGTCCGGCCCCCACCGATTTGGTTTTTGAGCATCCTACCCCCGCGGAGTTTTCGTAAGCTCCGCCACTACTCGTGTGCATTAAACAGATGGAGATTGTCAACAAAATACAAGTTTCAGAGTTATAATTACCGGGTTTAGAGTTTATAGTTCGGAAAAAATAAAACCACCACCTATCGTATTTCTATCCCCTCACAAAATAAATGCCCTCAACGGGAAAAAAACAAGAGATAGAGTTCGGTTCACGCAAGTTACACTCATCCTTTTCACATCACTTTCTTCCTCTTCTACCCTCATTACTCTCTATATATAGGACTCCCACTTTCCTTCTTACACCACACCTTCTTCTTCCTTAAATCCTTTTTCATAACTGAGAAATGGATTTCAGGCTAAACGACTTCCTCCAAATGAATCCAGGCTTCAGATTTGAACCAACCGACCAAGAAATTATGGTACATTACCTACAGCCCAAAATTCAATCCCTCCCTCTGCCTTATCCGATTCCTGAAGCGGATGTTTGTGGGTCTGATCCATGGAACTTACCAGGTCCGTGTTCATGATTCTTGTTTTTTTCTTTTTTCCTGAAATAAGTAAAATGTGAGGTGGGTTCTTACTTTGTAATGATAAGGGTTTTTTTCTTTGTTTCAGGTGATTCTCAGGAAGAAAGGTACTTTTTATGCCCCGTGGAAACCAAACACCCTAATGGTACACGAACCAATCGAACCACTCCATCGGGTCGCTGGAAACCAACAAATGCTAGCAAGCAAGTTGTTGATTCTGAAAACAAACATCTTGGAACAAAGAAAACTTTTGTTTTCTACATGTCCAAGCCCGGGTCTAAAACTGATTGGTTCATGCATGAGTACAAAATTGCTAACCCTATTCAAGTAAGAGTTTAAATTTAACGCTAAAGCAAGACCAGTTGTGAAAATAAAATGATAACCCAATTTCGAATCTTAAGCAGGGTGTGCAGAACTGGATGATCTGTAGGGTGTTTTTGAAGAACAAAGTTCGAAACACAGGGGCGGTTTTTTATGTTCCAAGAGACTTTGATCTGAATTTGGATGGCGGTGATTCATCAAGCACCGGCTTCAGTGGAGTCACAGTAGCAGATGATGAAGATGAAATAAACAGTAAATAGATTATTAGCGGATGAGTTTAATGATGTTTAAGTTTAATGATGTTTATATATAGTAGTGTTAATGGTGTTCTTATGGTTGCTCATGTTAATCCGGAAGATGAATGCTATGAATGTATTGTGCAAATGTGAGACAAATGAGAACATTTTCTTTTGTTTTTAAGTACTCAATAGCATATTTAATGTTTAAATAATAATTAATTGTCATTTTCTTTTGTTTTTAAGTACTCAATTTGCATACCAATTAAGAAACCAGAATTGTGAGTTCAGAAGATTAATTATCAGTTTATTTTAATTTCTTAATATCAAAATTCCATCTACATCTACTGGATGTTGCTTGAGAACCCAATAGTGGATAATAATCCATCATTGTCAAAAGCAGTTTGAATGTATCATAAATTCGATTATGTCAATTCAATTTGATGCTGTAAATAAACAGTTTTGTGGTGTTTGACAAATTGGATTTCAATTTTAAAATTCTATGGTCATTATGATGTTTAGAAAATTAGATCAGATGTAATAAGATTACAATTTGTGAAGTAGTATAAATTATGTAATTTTATAAAACCCGTGTATATAATAACTAGATTATAGACCCGCGACGGATTTAAAGATATAAATTATGTAATTTTATAAAAAGGTGAAATGGGTGTGCACATATAATGTATATATGTGTGGGCGCTCAGGGGGCAAAAGTGAAATGGTACTAACTTTAACGTTATTTTACTAATTTCGTGAAAATAACGTTAAAAGCGGCGGATGGTTAATCATGCATCATGTGGTGACGTTGATAGCTGAAAGACACGGGGGTACATGCACCAATCAGTCTCTATCCCGATTGTTTGAGTGTTATGTGTCTTAGGTCCAAGGCTTGATACAAAACTACAATCGAGCCGGGGGTCTCACTGGAAGCAGCCTCTCTATTCCTACAGGGTAGAGGTAAGGCTGTCTACATCTACCCTCCTCAGACCCTACCTTAGCTTTGCTATTGGTGGGATTTACTGAGTATGATGATGATGATGATAAAAAGGTGTATACAAATTTACATAACTAAATTACTATTATTAAATACTTTAAACCATAGTGATTTAACTTGCATATTTAAATTTATAAATATTTTCCCATGCTTATTTCTTAAAATTAGAAACTGTTAATGATTGCAAAACAATCAATATTAATAAACATAATAATTAAAATAAAATTCTTATTTCAGTGATTTAAAATTCTAGATAAATGTTACCTTTATAATGTTGTTACATAAATATATACAAAATAATTTGATGAAAATAAAATACATAAGATATATATTTGTCTTAATTATGATGATAAATAAGATTATACATTTAGTTAGATGAAATGTTTTTCTATATCTTGAGATTCTAAAGATTATTAATGTTATGATGCCTAATCGTTATATATGTATTAATTTAAATTTAAATTATTATGAGACATAAAGATTATATATTTATTTAGATATGTAAACAAAAAAATAAACATCTTGAATTAAGGAAAATGTTGAATTGTAATTGATCCATGAGAAAATATTACACATATTCATGAAATTATGTAAAGCTTATTAATGTAAATAGTTGTGAATAACAATAATATTTTGCAATCAAAGTGAATCATAAATTAAATTAATATGAAATTATATTTTTAAGGGAGGAGGAGAAATTACCATGTAGCATTAAGTGGAATAATTATATATCTCAGAGAGAAGAAATGTCATGTGCCATTAAGTGGAATCCTTTATTAGAATTAGATTAGATTAGATTAGATTAATACAATGTAATGATTTTCCTAAACTATAACGTAGATCGAACGGTCTAAATCAAAGCAAAGCCGACCGCTTTGTCTAGTTTTAGATTCAAATGATATGGTTGACGGTTTGATTTTGACGCTCTAACCATTTAGTCTGGATACTGGTAATTTACCATTTATATATACACATATACATAGAGTGGTAATTTACCATATATATATATACACATATATAGAGAGAGAGAGCGGTAGTCCTGGTAACATTTTTATGTGAATCATACAATGTACCCCTTCTACAAACATAACATACGTAAAAAACAACACTTTATAAATAATAATGCAACCTCATATACATAATAATGCTAAATTACACACAACATGTATAAGTCATACTATATCCAATTTAAAGAAAATAAAACGCTCAATTTTAGTATAATGTTTTTAGGGTGAAGGGGGTGCACCCCTAATTAGGTGAGTGAATTTTTTTTTTAACCCAATCATACGTTGCCATGTCATTTCCCCTCTATAACTCCCCTCTTGTCCAAAAACGTACGGGGTGCACCCCTCTTAGGGGAGTTGTTTTTTTATTAAAAAAAAAAACAAAATATTGATTGGTTGTTACAGCCATGGGGCCCACCATCTCTCTCTCTTGTTCGGTGACTGGCCACCCAAACCGCCTCACCGAAATGGGTAACCGCATGAATGGCGGTGCATTACCGCTCGGCAAAAACAGTCCCCGCATGGGGTTGCCGCTTACACCCCGTTCAGCCTTATATTTAATGCATATAAAATCTATTTGCATGAAATAAATGTTGATAGTAGATACACACGCAGACCTTTTTTTCTTTTCTTAGTGTAAGTGGGATGATGTGGAGGTTTAGTGTTAGAGGAAAAATGATTTGGAATGATTGATATTTAGAATGATGTAATAGATTAAAATTTTGGACTTTAACTAACGTTTCTTGTTGTGAATGCTCTAATAGATGCTAGTAATAACCCAATCACACGAAATTATTGTATACATGTTTATGGACTAATTAACTCACTTTGGAATCACATTTACTTTATATAATCCTAAATAATAAAACAAATAGTTATTTGAAGTTTAAATTAATTATAACTATTTAAATATTAGGAAAAATTTTAATTTTTAGTTGGTAGTTAACTAGGTTATAACTCCGTGTATTACACAGGTTGAATAATATATGTTATCGTAAACAAATAGTTTTAAGAAATATAATATCGTTAATTTGTTGCTTATAATTATTATGAGATCAATAATTAAATAAGTAGATTAGTATTTTTGTTACTAAAATACAAGTGAGTGATACGTAACATTCCTTGAAAACCCGTATATTACAAAGGTTGAATATAAAAAAGAAAAATATAAATTACAAACTTTTTAATTAATTATTACACATGTATTACAAACTCGTGTATCACACGAGTTCACATTATTTGAAATCGTTAATTAGTTAACTATTAAAAAGGGTAAATTTCTTTAACTAATTATTAAAAAGTTAATTTTTTAGTCGTAATATATGACGAACCATTACATTACACTGTATTACAATTAATAACATTTTTCAATTAAATATATCTATTGCTCATTGTATTATATTGATACGTTAATATTTGTGTGTAAATATTATAAATATAAATTTATAACCAATTAAACTTTTTTAACCTTTTTTATAATAATTTATTTAAAATCATTTATTAATTAGTTTTATTATTATTGGTAAAGATAAGTGATATTCATATGTTAATTAATTGTTTAAAAAGTTAAAAAATGTAAATAATTTTTTTAGGTTAAAGGAGAGAATGTCATGACATTAATTATAATCCTTTATTAGAATTTAGATTAGAAACTTAGAAGATTAGATTTAGACATATAGATATAGATAGATATAAATATAGTTAAACATGGGCGCAGGTTCCTTGGGGCGGGAGGGGGCGCTCCCCCCCCCCCCCTTCCCCCGAACTTTTTGACGCGTAGTGTTATGAACGGTAGCTTCGTATAGAAATTTTTAGATATATACATCCCCCTCCTCCCCCCCCCCCCCCCCCCGGAATTAGGAAAAATCGACCTCCCAAACTTCGCCAATAAGTTAAAAAAAGACAAATAGATATTGATGTTTTATTTAGATAATGATATAATAATTAAGTTTAATTAAAAACAGTTATCCATAATTAAGTAGAAAATAAAAGTTTTAATTAAAAAGTAATTATACATAATTAATTAGAAAAGAGAAGGCGGGAAAACAAAAAAAATAGATAACTTCATTGAATACACGTGTCTTTCATTGATTTATTTGATTATCTAAATTCTAATAAAAGACTCCTATTAATATCACGTGTCATTTTCTCCTTCAATCTTAAACTTTTTAATTATATTTTATTATATATCATTAATAATGCTTATCTTAATTCTAATAAATAATTTCAAATAATGCTTTGATAAGGTTTATTTTTAGTAAATCATTATCATTATAAATTAACTTTTAAAAATCTACGAATTAATCCAACCTAAACATGCACTACATGTATGTTTGATATCAGACACAAATTTCCTAAACTGAATTTTTACCCAAATGCTAAATTATTTAGTCCAATATTACACACACACAGTGAATAAATATAATGATACCAGATTATTTTGTCCAGTATTAATATTAATATAGTGAATATATAATATTATACTTTGCATATGATTATTGAATGTTTTGAATTAATATTATGTTAATAAAATTTCACCCTAAAAATATGTCAAACTTTCTTATAACATTTACTATATATTTTTTATTTATATTTATATTTATATACACTACAATTCTAATGAGGGAAGAATCGTGTCAGGCTCCTACATGACACTCCTCTATTGGCCCGAATAAAATAAGATTTTACCCCTACTTTAAAATTACGAATATGCCTCGTGTTAAAAATTATAATTTCCCCCATTTAAAAATTATAATATTGTCATCATTTTAGCTTTTTGACAAATTATGATTTCCTAGTTCAAAATTACATTTTTTCCCACGGTTCAAAATACTCTTGCCACCGTTTAAGTTTTTTTTTTTTTTTTTTTTTGCATTAGTATAGAAGTTTTTTTAATTGGTTGACTTGAGGTAATTTTTGTTCGTGTCACACAGCTGCTTAGCACTCACTTGATAAATTTCGTTTTGCTCCAGCTCAAAATTACAGTCTTACTATCGTTTTAGCTTTTTTTTCTAACAAAACTATGCTAGTGTTTTTTAATTGATTGATAAATATTCGGCCTAACGCCCGGCAACTACGGCCGGATAAAACTAGTATAGTATATAGAAGTTCATTATAGTGGTTCACGGATGATTAAAAGTTAATTTTTGTGTTTTTATCTTGTATATTTTTTGTTGATTCGACAATCAACGACTAAATTTGTCAGAAATTTTTATCTGTGAAAATAAAATTTGATAAAGTATATCCATAACTTTATTGTGTTTGAAACAACTAAAATATTTAAATTTTATGATGATAAATAATAAAAAAATAAGTCATTACTTCTTCAAATACAAATATAAATACTAACATCATATGTATAAGGCTTAGTCTTTTCAACTAGTAAGGGTTCAATCCATAATCAATGTGGTGAACATAAATGGAGTAGTTTAGTAATAGAATTGGAGTGTGAGTTGGCGTTCAAAATATATAAATATATACACAAACGTACAAAAAGAAAAGTACATTTTCCAAAAAGCATATAGATGTGTACCTATATGGTTCGGGTATAAGGTTTCGAGTTATGCGTATCCGAACATGTAAAAATTTTGTTTGTCCATATTTATTTGCTAAACTAAAATCCATTTTATGAATATCTTTATACGTATCCGTTTTGGCTACAAAACATATTAAGAAAAGAAATTTAAATTTAAGTTTTCTTTGTTTTGCGAGCTAAATAGGCAGTTGAATGAATTCCAAAAAATGACTCACGTTTTATAACGGTCTGGATCTTAATGACATTGATGTTATGCTAGGCAATGCATGGACTTCTAACTTCTCATTATAAGCCCTCCAAAACACGGTTAACACATAATGGTCTTGATCTTAATGGTTTGGATGTTACAATATAATATCGAACCTTAATGGTTTAGACGTGATAACACTGGAACTCAATGCTCTAGAAGCTACATATAAACTTAATACCTAATACAATCAGTAACTAATAATATAGTCTTATATATTAGGTATGTGAAGCACATCTGATACTTTACACTCTAATAGTTACCTTTTTTGTAGTTACTTTACGCCACTAGACCTTGATGTCATGGGGGTTTCATCATCAAATCTTAGATGGTGTTTGTTTTTTTAAAAAAAATTTGTGCAGCCTCTTCTGTCTTCGGCGCGCAAACCATGCGCAGACATTGTTATCTACAGACCGTTTGTTTTTCCAAAGACGTTCCATTAAAAAACGTCTGTGCGATCTCTTCTTGGTGCAGACTTGGCCCAACCACTTCTAAGATCTTCTAAGGTCTATAGAGGGTTAACCACCACCACCACCACAACCACCACCACCACCACCCACCACCGTCCACGTCCACCACCACCACCCACCGTCCACGTCCACGTCCACCACCTACCACCAACGTCCAACACCACCAGGGGCGGAACCAGAGGGGGGGTCAAGAGGGTCCGTTGACCCTCCGGTCACCGGAACTTTTTGAATTTGTATTTATAAATTTTGAGTTATTGAAGAACAAACTTAGAGATGGACCCCCTAATTTGAACCAGTATAGAATATAAGCTTATGATGACCCCCTAACTAAATCGTTCTGGTTCCGCCACTGCACACCACCACCAACGTCCAACACCACCACCACCACCCACCATTACCGTCCGTACACCACCACCAGTTTATTTTAGAAGTCTACATACGTTAAAAAACAAATAGTCTTCTTCTTGCAGACTTCAGAGGTTTGGTCCACTTCTTCTTCTACAGATGTCTGCAGATGTGGTCCGCAGATTGCAGATATTTTACATCTTAAAAAACAAACAACATCTTAGTGATTTAGAGTTTACAATAACGGACCTTAATGGTCCCACTACTAGAAAACTTGGGATTTCCTACCAAAATCTCCGACCAAAGAAAATTTAGTCGGAAATTTTGACCACTTACCAACAAAGCTCCGACCAAAATAAAAGCCTAATATTAGCAACCAAACTCCGACCGTTTACCGACAAAAAAAAAAGTCGTCGAAAATTTGAAGGAAATTTCCAACTAAATTCCGACAATAAAAACAAAAAATAAAGAGAAAAAAAAAGTGGTTGGAAAGTTGTCGGAAACTTCCGACCATTTTCCGACTAAAACCTTTATTCTTTTGTTATTTAATCATGTGGAGGTATATGTGTATTTGTAAATGTATTTGATTGTGTCTATATATATGTGTATTTGTGTATAAGTATGTATTTGTCTCGGTGTATACACACATAGATATATGAATATATATATGTGTGTGTATATGTATATATAATTATAGAATAATAAAAGTCTCGTTTAAGTAATGGCATTTCATATATAGTTAAAGTGTACAAATATGGAATGGAAAAAACAATGTTTAGATGATTGAAAAACAAAAAAAAAATACGTAAATAATTTCCGACCATTTTCCGACTAAAACCTTTATTCTTTTGTTGTTTAATCATGCGGAGGTATATGTGTGTATGTTAATGTATTTGCTTGTGTCAATATGCATATGCATGTATAAGTATGTATTTGTCTCGGTGTACACACATATAGATATATATACACATACTTATACAATAGTAAAAACCTAGTTTAAGTAATGGGTCCCGATAGTGTATACACACGTATAACTGTGTATAATATATATATAAGTTGGTAAAGTAAAAGTATTTCATGTACAATTAATGTGTACAAAAGATACAATGGAAAAACGATGTTTAAAGGTTGAAAAACGGAAAAATGGAAATCGGTGTCGGAAATTTCCGACTACTTTCTGACGAAACACAACATTTCGTCGGAAAGTTGTCGGAAATTTCCGACTAAAACCTTTATTCTTTTGTTATATAATCATGTGGGTGTATATGTGTGTTTGTAAATGTATTTTCTTGTGTCAATATGCATATGCATGTATAAGTATATATTTATCTCGGTGTACACACACATATATATATATACACACACACACATAGTTATACAATAGTATAAGCCTGGTTTAAGTAATGGGCCCCGATAATGTATACGCACGTATAAATGTGTATAATAGCCATAAATTGGTAAAGTAAAAGTATTTCATGTATAATTAATGTGTACAAAAGATACAATGGAAAAACGATGTTTAAAGGTTGAAAAACGGAAAAATGGAAATTGGTGTCGGAAAATGGTCGGAAATTTCTGACCATTTTCTGACTAAAACCTTTATTCTTTTGTTATATAATCATGTGGGTGTATATGTGTGTCTGTAAATGTATTTGCTTGTGTCAATATGCATATGCTTGTATAAGTATGTATTTGTCTTGGTGTACATACAAATATAAATATATACACACACATACTTATACTATAGTAAAAGCCTGGTTTAATTAATGGGTCCCGAAAGTGTATATACACGTATAAATGTGTATAATAGCCATAAATTGGTAAAGTAAAAAGAAAATCGTCACCGTCTTCGAGAGCAAGTGAAGAGTAGTTTGGCGTTTTTTGTATTTTTTTGTATTTTTTTTTTTATTTTTTTTTCAGAACACACACATATTGGCATTTGGCGTTTTATATATTTTTATATACCATTTTTTATTTTTTTTCCCCAGATTTTCCACTTTTTGGGCATAACATGGGATTTGAAAGTTACATAACAAACGATATAAGATCGGACACACACATAAATGCCAAAAAATGTTGTCTCATACCTTTTAGTAAATAAAAATACCTTAAACCTCTAATTTGGTGATGATAACTCAATACTATTTTGTTGAATGAGATGGACAACATTGTTAATCCTCACTTAAGAATGTTGTCCACCCCATTCAATGAAACTTTATTGAGAACAAAACTGAATCTCAAAGAAACGACGTTTACAATCTGTGGTTTTTGAAATTTTGGCGTTTATAAATTGAATGGTATTTAGTAAAATATGGCGTTTGTTTTTGGTGTGTTCAATGCACTTGTTTTGGTCAAAAATTACCGAAGCAATTAAGTGATCAAATTAGTTTGTGAGGTAGTGTGCTAGTAACATTTGCAAAAAATATGTTGGTTTGATTGTTTAAGAAAACAGTTTCAGGATATAGCCTCAGAATGTGAAACTATACCAACAATCAAACAATGAAACAATGAGCTGAAAAAGTAAAAGTGGACCCAGGATGTACGAGAAAAGCCCTTGATCAATCTAGATCTCCGGCATAAAACCTCGGGAGCTGACAATCGTCGGTTGCCTTGTTCTTCTTATTGCTTGAATATTCAGGATACAATGCAGGATATAGCTCAGATCGTTACTAAGTGATACAATGATTGTAAGTGATGAGTGTTAGTGCGTGATTGCTAGAGAAAGAAGTAAGAGTTCGAGAGCAAAGAGTGAAGTGAAGTGTTCCTACGATCTGTCATTCCTATTTATAGTTACAAATATCAAACAAATTCTCCTATAAACTAGGGATGCTCCAAAATATTCCCTTGTGAACGTTAGTGACCTATTCTTCCGACTTCAACGTTTATTTTCCAACCAAATAGAGCAAGTCTTCAGAAGAAAGAGTCCACATGAACGTTACGATCCTGCAGCCATGACCTGCAAGTAAATAATTAGCAACTGCCAGGATACTGCATCAGGATGTTACCAATATCCTGATCCGGTATCCTGACCATAATCAGAAATAATCAAATTAAGATATAATTCAGGATATGGGCTCAGAATTCCACCCATAACGTATGGAAGGTCTGAGAAATTGTTTATATAAGATGTTTTTTTGCACGTATTTTAAGCGGGAATTTATTATAATAAATGTTAATGAAGTTTCCGTCGTTTCAGTTACTATTTGTTCAGCTTTATCGATTAAACACAAAGTTTGGCATTTTATATTAATGGAGTTTAGATGAAGATGATGTATATGGCTTGTAGTTTAAGGCGGGAATTTTCATGCCGTTTTACTCATGAGTTTGGTGTTTTGTAGAGAGCAGTATAAAGACCCTTTTACCCTTAATGAAGCGCGTCCACGTAATAAAATTGGTGTTATTTACGAAGACGTCACCGCGCCAATCTAATCCATAGATTGTTTTGATCTAACGGATGAGGGACATTCTCACCATTTTCACACTTTTAGGCATTTTCCCTAAATCACATATGGATCATGAGAAAACTAGTTTAAATGAGAAAATAAAAAAACTAACTTTGATTATCCACATTTATATGCTAAACTCAAATCCATTTTAGGAATATCTTTGTACGTATCTTTTTTTCTACAAAACATATTAAGAAATGAAATTTAAATTTTAGTTTTCTTTGTTTTGCGAGCTACATAGGCAGTTGAATGAAATCCAAAAAATGGCTCACGTTCCATAACGATCTGGATCTTAATGACATTGATGTTACGCTAGGCAGTAGGCAATGCATGGACTTCTAACTTCTCATGATAACCCCTCCTAAACATGGTTAACACATAATGGTCCTTATCTTAATCTTAGTGGTATAGATGTTACAATATCATATCGAACCTTAATGCTTTAGACATGATAGCACTGGAACGCTATGCTCTGGAAGCTACACATAATCTTAATCCCCAATACTAGCAGTAACTAATAATGTAGTCTTAGATATTCGGTATGTGAAGGATATCTGGTACTTTACTCTCTAGTAGTTACCTTCTTGTAGCTACTTTACACCTCTAGACCTTCATGGCATGGATGTTTAATCATCAAATCTTAGTGATTTAGACGTTACAATAACGGACCTTAATGGTCCGAATGATATAATATTGGACATTAAAGATTCTAAAGTTGAATGACATGTGGACCTATTAAAAGCATATATTAGGTAAAAGATACGTGCATACAAATTTTGCATGACCTACACGTGCAAGGAGAAATAACAATGGATCCGCTCACATTAATTGTGGATATAGGCATTGTTTGACCTTAACTAATCACACGATCTATCAAAATATTAAATATAATATTTGTGGCGCGGTAAGAAAAAAAATACTACCTTAGAGTGGCTTACGTACGAAGCATTTAAAGCTTTAATTATCCCGTCCGACAACAACATGTTGAACTATAAATTCAATGTTTACTACCGGGTACAAGGGAACATGCTCACTCTCACGTCAAAGTTAAATTGCGGAAACAAATGCCCACACAAAGCTAACAGTGTTGTTTTATTAAAGTCTGGTGATCCGGATCTTTGCATGACATGTAACTAATTTCCATTGTAGGAATATTTAAAACATATGTTTAATGATCTAAACATGTTTGGGTCCGAATCCAAATGTTATAGGTTATGTCTAGACCATTAAAATCCAAATGTGTTGTAGCATTTAGTAAGGTTGTCTAAAATTTAAATAGTATTACATTTGAAGATCTCCGTCGACCAACATTCCTTTCCAATCACCATTAATACAAATCATTCTTTAGTTTTACGGGACCGTAGACCACAACGTGTCATTACAGATTATCAAGTCATAGCACTACTAGAAAATTTGAAACTTCTTACACCCTTTTTCGTAGGAAATGCGTCATAAAACTGGCTTTTCTACGCATTTATGACAAACACCTGATGTAGGAAAACACCTCGTAGGAAACCCGTTTTTACGCATTTCCTACGAATCTCCTAAAATATATTTAATTGTTATCTTTTAGGATTTACTTTTTTAGCTACACATTTCTGACAAAAAAATACAAAAAATTAACAAATTTTAGTACAACATTATTTGTGACCCACTTCCGACAATAAATTAGAAGTGTTGTTACAAATTTTCGAGGAAACTGAGTATTTTTTTGTGACTCAATTCCAACAAATAAATAAGAAGTGTTGTTACAAATTTCCGAGGAAACTGAGTCTTTTTTGTGACACAATTCCGACAAATAAATAAGAAGTGTTGTTACAAATTTCCGAGGAAACTGAGTATTTTTTGTGACCCAATTCCAACAAATAAATAAGAAGTGTCATTATAGATTATCAAGTCATATATGGTTAAGCGATGGTGACACCTCGTGTGCATGACATTAAAGAGATGGAAATCGTCAAGAGAATACACGTTTCAGAGTTTATAATTATAAGGTTTAGATGTTATAGTACGGGGTTTTGAAGTTTATATATCACAAGATCTTTGGTAACCTACATTTCTTTCCGAATCACCATTAATTCGAATCATTCTTTAGTTTTACGGAGCCGTTGACCAAAGAGTCTCGTTGACAACGGTAAAATCTGATAGTGAAGCTATGGCTACACCTCGTGTGCACAACATAAAAGAGACGGAAAAACGTCAAAAATTATAGAGTTTAGAATTTAGAGTTTACGGCTTATAGCGTGGAAAATAAAACCATTAGTTGTCCTATTTCCATGCCCTCACAAAATAAATGTCGTCAACGGGGAGAAAAGAAGAGATTGAGTTCGGTTTACGCAAGTTACACCCATCCTTTTCACATCTCTTACTTCTTCTTCTGCACTCATTACTCTCTATATATAGGACTCCCTCCTTTCCTTCTTACACCACACCTTCTTCTTCTTCCTCAAACCTTTAAAAATGGCATTTTAACACTTCAAGCACCCTAACCCAAAATACCCTTCACCCTCTTCAATACTGAGAAATGGATTTCATGAACAACTACATCCTCTGAATGTTTCCAGGGTTCAGACTCGAACCAACCGACGAAGAACTTATGGTACATTACCTAAAGCCCAAAATTCAATCCCTCCCTCTGCCTTATCCGATTGGTTCATGCATGAGTACAAACTGGCTAACCCTATTTAAGTAATAGTTTAAAATTAACGCCAAAGCAAGACTAGTTGTGAATATAAAATGATAACCCAATTTCAAATTTGAAGCAGGTGTGCAGAACTGGATGATCTGTAGGGTGTTTTTGAAAAACAAAGCACGAAATAATGTTGTGGAGAATGTAGAAGTGGTTCAAGTTCGGAACACAGGGGCAGTTTTTTTTATGTTCCAAAAGACTTTGATCTGAATTTGGATGGCGGTGGTTCATCAAGCACCAGCTCTAGTGGAGTCGCAATAGCAGATGATGAAGATGAAATGAACAGTAAATAGATTATTAGTGGATAAGTTTAATGATGTTTATATATATTAGTGTTCATGGTGTTATTATGAACAGTAAATAGATTATTAGCGGATGAGTTTAATGATGTTTATGTATAGCAAGGTTCATGGTGTTCTTATGGTTGCTCATGTTATTCCGAAAGCTATAGATGAATTCTATGAATGTATTGTGGAAATGTGAGATAAATTGATGAGAACATTTTCTTTTGTTTTTAAGTACTCAATTTGCATATTTAATAGTGTAACGCCCTGCTTTTTCATACTTTCCATAATTAGAAAGCTCGCCTTGTAATGCTATTTTTGGAAATCTTGTATTCTTGTAATCATCTTTTCGTTGTAATCGTTGTAAAATCCGAGACTTGGATCATAAATAAAGTTCATATTTCTTTAAACTCGTGATATACATACTTCATACTTGTTCGTACGTTTAATTTCGTGGAACAATTGATACATTATTCGAAATTCTTGGAAACTATGTGTTAAACTTGCAAATTCGTTATATACGTTAATCATACGTTATATGGATGCATACGATGCTTATTCACGACATACATACGTTAAATCATACTTCAATATACTTGTTTTATGTAGTTCATACTTGTTTTACCTTATAATATGCATAAATGTCATAAAATACCCTTGTTATACCTTAAAACTATCAATAATAAACATAAGGGACCTGATGTGTCAATATCTGAAACTTGTGCCCAGACCCCACCCCGGGTGGCGGCCCGGGACCCAGCCACATAAGTGGCTCGCGGCCGGTGAGAGCCCCGGATCCGCAGATCAGTCTAAACAGCTTACGGGATTGGGCAAAAGTGTGCTAGTTTCTTGTGTTTCTTGCATTTATTGTCCACCAAACCAACCCTAATTCATACCCTATATAACCCAACACTTCTCCAAGCATTTTTCACTTTCCAAACACTCTAAACTCACTCTCGAACACTCAAAACGCAGCTGAATTCAGGAGCTAAGACAGATTCATATCATCTCACTAAAGTGAGCATAACTTCCTCATTTCTTCATCTTTTTCAATGATTCTTCTTCCTAAACACTTGGAACAACCTTAGGTATGTTTCCAACAGGTTTTCCATGGAAAACCAAGGCTGGAACATCACCATATAAGGCTCCAAACTTTCTGTTTTGATTAAATACTTGATTAACTCACTTAACTTGAGGTTTCTCATACACATTCCTATGTCCTTACGCTCATAATCATATCTATGGTTAGTTGGGCTTAAAACAAGGTTGTGACATAAAAATCCATAGGTTTAATCCTCATAAAAATTCTAATTTGACAAGGTTTTAGCCTACCAATGATGAACAAGCTTAAAGCTTGAAGTTGTGTGATTACTTGGATTAGCTTGGGCTATCATACCTTCAATCCACACATCACTTGATGATTTCTTAGCTAGATAGTATATATTTTCATTTTCTGATGTATGTCTATGACCATCCTTGTTGTCTTATGACAACTTGTGTATTGGTGACAACTTAAGAGGTTCCTAAATGGAAGATTTATCTTCCTACCTCCTACATGACTTCTATGACATCTTTGTGATAATCTTAGACTAATAACTTATAACATGAACTATATAAGATATATAATACTTATAATAACTAAACTTTTGATGATAACCTAATGGTTATTTGTCAAAACAGTAGGTTACACCACCTAAGAACATAATACTCATCACGATTCTAATGGCATTTTGACGCATGAAAACATTTAAACTCTTTTGAGTTTCATAGTGTCAAGAATGAGTATTTTGGGATTAGATGGTTATTTTCTCCTATGTTACTTTCCATATTCTGTTGATTCCGAATCCTTGATCTTCCGTTATCCTCCAATACTCATACACCTTCGTTTCTTCGTGTAGAAGGACTTGGTGTTCCAACCTCCCACAACAAGAACTCTCTCGCGGATTAACAAGTGGAAAGCTTGCAAAACCGTGAGTATACTTGAACCCCCTTTACGTTTACCACCTTTATGGGGTGTAACACGTTTACCTATGAAACTTACACTTAAACTTTATTCTTAAATGCATAAATATTCCTTATACATGCATGGCTACTTGATTACTTGATACTTTAAACTTGGGGTTATACGTTTTGTGTTAGACTTATCATTAACTTCGTACGAGCCTGTCCTTGACATATATAGCGCTATAGGATTAACGCACCACCCGTATTCTTGAGGTTATGTTAAGAGCTTATCACGTTTCATCATTGGTTTGATTTGTTAAACACATGCCGATTTGAATGTTTATCTTGTATCAATAGCTTGCCATGTGGAATCGTTTAAACTCATTTTTATGCTATGTATGTATGAAAACTTGTATACTCACCTTTGCTTTTGCATTGAACTTTATTTTAAACATGTTACAGGTTGAGGATGACGAGGCTATGAAATTGAAGTAGCGATGATGCTTAGATACACATAGACGCCTTAGGTTTTAATATGTTGTATCAATTTTCTCTTTATTGTTATGTTGTTTTCTTATGTTGAACATGTTGTATTTGAATTTCCATGTAATGTTTGACAATTTGAATTATGAAATGAAAATTGTTTAATTTAATTATTGTCACAAATAGTGTTACGTGTGGTGAGCAATCTTTCTTCATCCCACTCTGATGTTTCCGCCATTGGTTGGGGTGTGACAAATAGTTCAATAATAATAATTAGTACCTCCACGAGCTGGCGCTGCACCACTACCGCCACCACCGTCGTAGCTGCTTATTGTATTTTGGTTTTGTTGTTTTACATTTGAAACATTGTAAATATTTATCTTTTTGTTGTTTTAAATGTAAAACATTGTAAATATTAATATTATGTTTACATTTTATCTTGTTTGTTTAATAATTGTTATCGTATTGTTTATCATATGCACATCTTTTGCTTATCCGATATATATAAAAAATAATACGGCAAATACTATTGTAACATAGACGTTTACATAATAAAGTGGAAAATTATTCAACGTTATTAGTACGTTTAATTACAAACTCGTAAAAAATAATAATAATTATATACGGGTCACCCGTATACAAGTTTAAAAAGACAAAAACCTGATAAAATCTCACAAAAAAACACATCAGGTCGTATAACATTATATTGCTCTTATACAATTGTATACGGCTCATATAATGTTATACAGCCTGTATACATGTAAAACAAAAAAAAACATTCCACTGCATTTATTTTTGTGCAATAACATTCTATACGGGCCGTATAAACTTATACGGCCCGTATACATCTAGAGATGTGAAAATAAGGAAATAGGGGTATGAGAATAGAAGACCCAAAAAATAAAGACTGGGAAGGAATATATGGAATCATGGAAAAAAACATATGATAAATGTATTAACCCGAATTTAAATTATTACCATTAAATGGAGATCGTAACTACTGGATGAATTGGTTGATGGGACTGAAGGAGAAGAAGGATTTTGGAACTTAAAGAGTTTGGGATTCAGTGCGATGAAGCGGCGCGTAGGTATAAGTTATTAATTAACGGAAGCCATTATTTTTTTAATATATATAATACAAGTTTCTAACATACGCAACTTTTTAACGAAAGGGTATGACTTAAGTTAGTTTTTGTAGGTATATATAAGATTCTATGGTCATTATGATGTGATAAGAAAATCAGATCAGGTGTAATAAGATTACAATTTGTGAATTAATATAAATAATTAATATACGTTAATGATGTTCCTAAACTGTAACATAGATCGAACGGTCTAAACCAAAGCAAAGCGGACCGTTTTGACTAGTTTTAGATTCAAATGATATGGTTGACGGTTTGATTTTGATAGTATAACCATTTAGCCGGATACTGGTAATTTACCCTTTATATATATATATAGGGGCAGGATCTAGAGAAAACGTCTAAAAGTGTGAAGACGGTGATAACGATTGTGGTGTTGACATCTGGCGTTGATGTTAACTTACACTAAGGGTAATATTATCAAAAGACTCATCTACATGCCAAAGACCATGCACATGCAAATCACATGCATATTCCACCATCTTTTTTAAACTCTCGTAACTTTTCTATACGTGATTATTTTTTTTTTTTTAAATTACACCATAAAATCAAGTGTTTTATTATCTTTCCAACGAGTATACTATTGCTATACTTTTAAATTAAAAAATGACATGAATTGGGTGTTCAATAAAAATGCCATAAAAACACCAAGTTCAGAAAATGCTATGAAAAATACGCAGTTGAAAACGCCATAAAACACCAAGTTCAGAAAAAACACCATGAAAAATTCAGTTGAAAACGCCATAAAAACACCCGGTTCGGAAAAACACCATGAAAAACTTAGTTGAAAACGCCATAAAAACACCCAGTTTAGAAAAACGTGCTAAAAAACCTAGTTGAAAACACCATAAAAACATCCATTTCAGAAAAACGTCATAAAAACACCTAGTTCAGAAAAACACCATAAAACTAGGTGGAAACGCCATAAAAAGACCAAGTTGAAAACGCCATAAAAAAACTCAATTCGTTTTTTTAGAAAAGTGTATCAATAGTATACTCATTGGAAAGATTAAAAAACACTGAGTTTTATGGTGTAATTTTTTTTTAAAAATAATCACGTATAAAAAAGTTATTGCCGTTTAAGTATGATGGGGGGAAATGGCACGTGATTAGCATGTGCACCCTTGTTTGGATCTTCCAATTTTACCCTTCATGTTAGTTCTAAGGTTCCCATCATTTACAAAAATGTCACCGCATCATCTTAGCCACAAATCACAAAGATCTTGTGGCTGAAATCGTTCTCACCATTTTCACACTTCAAATCGTTTTCTCCTGAACCTATTTCTATATATATATACACACACACACACACACATAGAGAGAGAGAGAAAGTGTATTGTACAATCTGGCTAAACGTACAATGGGCACGATGTGAGGATTCCGCATGTTATAAATGTCCAAAACCATAAAGCTGCATGTTGAAAATCGTTAATCTGCATGTTGAAACCAATTCTGCATGTTTATAACTAATCCCGCATGTTGAAACCCATTCAGCATGTTGAACATTAATCCGCATGTTGAACCATGAATCGGCATGACCCAGTATCCGCATGTTATAAACCCAAATCAACATGTATATATAGGATGAGGTTCATTTGAGAACCACCTTTATTGTGAGAACCGCGATAACCAATGTGAACACAAAATAAAATCTAAATAAATCAAAAAAGCACTCAAAATTTTATTTTTTTAATATTTTTTTAAAAAGAATCACTATATTTCGTTACACAAACAAAAAAAAAAAAAAAAGAAAGAAAACCCTTTTTTTTCGAGTAACAGTTATCCGTACACATGTGTGCATATGTATCATTACTTCGACAAATTCCGTAATACATTATCAGTAATAGACAATTGCACTTTAATTTACAATATCATCCGTAATACACTACTTTTCACATTACCAATATTCAAAATGCACATTTGCATCATTATGTATAACCATGATATAACGTGTTTTGGTACAAAAAGTTTGTGATTTTGAATGGAGAAGTAGGCTCATATACATGTTTTTTTGTTAGTTATATCTAGTGGTTGATGGTTAGTTATAGTTGTCAATTTATGAGGTAATATGTTAATTGGATGGTATAAATGGTGTTGATATACATGTAACAAAATGAAAATATTGGTAATGGTATTGTATTATAGATGATAGGAGGTAATGGTATTTTATTATGGATGGTAGGAGGTAATGGTAGTGTATTATGGATGGTATGATAGATGAAAGGGAAAGTGTATTCAAAGTAGTGTACCAAAACACTTTATTTCATGTTGATACATATAGATGCACCTGTGCATTTGTAATATTGGTAATGTAAAAAGTAGTGTATTACATATGGTAGTGTAAATAAAAGTGCAATTATCTAATATTTGTAATAAATTACAGAATTTATCAAAGAAATGATACATATGCACATGTGCATGGATAACTGTTACTTGAAAAAAAAATTTGAATTTTTTTTTTATTATTGACGAAATATAGCGATTTTCCCAAAAAAAAAAATGGGTGTTTTTTTTAGATTTTTTTAGGTATTTTTTGTTGTGTTCACATTGGTTCTCGCAGTTCTCGCAATAAAGAGTGGTTCCTAACGGATCCTTCTCCTATATAGTATATATATATATATATATATATATATATATACACTCTACAAATATTATGGATGGGAGTAGTGTCATGCAGCTGTCTGACACTTCCTCATTAGTTCGGCCAAATTACGATTTTACCTTGTTTAAATTTACAGTTTTGTCACTGGTTTTGTTTTTTACCTCACAGCCAAATTACGATTTTATTCTCAGTTCAAATTTACAGTTTTTCCTTCGCTTTTGTGTTTTTTCCTGTCAGATTACGATTTTACCCCAGTGTAAACTTACAGGCATGCTAACCAACTGGGGTAGCCCAGTTGGCCACCGACACCCACCTCTTCCCAGAGGTACCGGGTTCGAGTCTTGGGAGTGGCATATGTCGCCCAGGGTAAGAACTCGGCATGGGGAAGTCACCGCGGAGCTAGCTTGGTCGGGTAGCGGCTCCCGGAGTGAGATCACTCCGGCGGTTGGGAGGACCGTGCACTATCCCCCTTTACCCAAAAAAAAAAACTTATATGCATGCCATCGTTTTAATTTTTTTTACAAAACTATGGTAGCGTTTGTTTTAATTGGTTGACTCGGTGTAAATTTTTATTCTGGCACACTCTTTTGTCTTGAAAAATTACAATTTTGTTTTCAGTTTATAATTATAGTTTTTCCATCGTTTTATGTTTTTTTAGCAAAAGTATGGTAATCTTTTGTTTAATTGGTTAGCACGATGTAATTTTTTTTGAGCTCGTGTTATTTGTAGTATGTAGATGTAACTGAAACATAGACGTACATGTCGAGAGAGAAATATTCGGCTTAGTGCCCCGCAACACAGGCGAGTCAAAAACTAGTATACTACAAATAACATGGAGGGGAATAGTCTCAAGCAATTGTCTTGCACTTCTCCATTGGTCTACTCAAATTACAATTTTACCTCGTTTAAATTTATATTTTTGTTATTGGGTCTTTTTTTAAAATAACCAAGACTACACTTTTTGATTAAACTACCGATGTGAGATTCCTTTTAATAAGGTAATTCTATATAAAAAATATATATAATCATAAAATCTCAATTCTTCATCAATACATAAATCCATTATATAGACTTAACATTACAAGTTCGGTTTGATTCGGTTTAGTTCGGTTTGGTTGCGGTTATATTATGTCAGTTAACAAAAGCTTGATAACCTTAACCATAACTAATTGGTCGGTTAACAAAGTCTCATAACCATAACCATCAGTTATCTGTTAATAGCGGTCTGGTTATCTTGGTTATGATTCGATTATCAGTTATGATGGTTAATTTGCTTACTCCTATGTCACATTATGTAGTAACCAGTGAATATCATCCACATTTTATCATATAAAATGTATCTTTCTCCTAATATCAAAAATTATTTAATCAGCATTCAATTTTTTGGTCTCCTTATTAGGATGTATGTGTTTTCGGGGTAAGCTTTGAGTCCCAAAATTTTTAAGCCCTTGTGTATTAAGTAAGGGATACTAAAACAAGTTAGACATGAAAGCATTTGTAATACATGTGTGAAACAAAATCGGGTAAGTTCTTACTCATAGCAAAGCATAAATGACCTCAGGTCTTCTTTACACCTTATCACACTTTCAATACATGGATGCGCACCTTGCATATTAAAAAAAAAAAATGTGCAACTTAGAGAGAGAGGGTCGTGACTTGTGTGTTGTGATAGGCTAGACACAAAAAGCTAAAACATGGAAGTTATGAGCAAAAAAAGGCAGCTTATTGAGATAGGAAGTAGACTTGTCAAGCCACATGTCACATGACACATGATGTTATGCCAAGATGCTTCAAGATTATATGCCACTTGCCACCACATCACACATTACGCTGAGGCAAGAGTGAGAAAGTCTGAAAACACAAAACATGCACTCAACACATGATAGAATCTCAAAAAATAAAATAAATAAATAAAAGCCTTGAAAACAATTTAGTTATTTCTTATATTATAAACCTTTAAAGTTTAGACCATACAATTTCGTATAATTTCATGTTTTTGTAATTATTTAACCCCTTTTCCCGGTTGATGAACCGTGTCTTGTATGTCGGAAGTCTTGTTTGGATTCCTTTTAGGGAGCATGCAGTCCATTGCAAAGAATTACCGGGCTTTAAATATCGACATGATTTAGTTCGAGATGTGCTTCATGATGTCCTTAAGCGGGCAGGGATCTCGGCAAAAAAGGAAGCTCCGGTGAACTTCTTGACTGATCCATTAGAAGGGAGATCTACCCTACGGCCCGCTGACATTCTTGTTTTTGGATGGGAAGGGGGGAAATATGCGTGCGTCGATTTAACAAGTGTGTCCCCCCTTGTTGGGCTTAGGGACCACGGGTTTGTGGCGGGCTAGGCGATAACTAAGGCAGAGGCGGGCAAAGTAGCTAAGCACGAAAAAACTTGCATCGAGAATCAGCACGTGTTCGTCCCGTTCGCTTTCGATACCTTTGGCGCTCTCGCCCCTGACGCGGTGCGGTTCCTCAAGCGGGTTTAGCATGTGGTAAGCACTAACACCACGCATGTTAAGGGGCATAATTTTGTGTTTAGCAGGGTAGGGTTTGCTATTCAGAAGGGGGTAGCGGCGCAACTTGTTGCTTGTCTACCTGCCATTAGTCTGTAATCATCTCTATTTTAAATGTTTATGTGTCGTTAATATTTAAAACAAAAATATATTTGATGTTTTCTAATGTTGCTGATTAAATTGTTGTAAACTTTTTTTTTCTGCAATCTAGTCCATCCTGTTAAGTCCAGCTTATAACATTGTGTGGTTGTGTTATTACAATTTGTTGTGGACAGTGGACTTACCAATTAGTTTGGTATTGGTCTATTCACATGGGCCTCTTGGAGCTTACAATTGAGTCAAAGCTCACAGTAAACCTGTGGTCCGTGAAATAGCCCATTTATCATTGATAATTCAAATCCATTAACAAAATTTAATGCCCGACACACAATTTAAAACATTTCATTTCAGCCCACCCAAATCTAGTTTGGTTTTATTTTCAAGAAAAAAGTAATTGCAAACTAAGGGGCTGTTTGGCAACCCTCTTAATGAATCATTAAGAGGTGGACCTCTTATTCGGATAGAGGTGGAGCTGTTTGGTTGTGCCTCTTAATGGGAAAGCTCTTAATGATTCAGTGCTGAATCATTCAGATATATCAACATGCTGAATGAAAAAAAAGACCGTAGTTGCCCCCTTTCACCTCTGATGGACAAGAAACCCTAACCTCTCAAAACCTCCGCCCCCACCCCGTCTCCTCACCACCTCCCGCCGCCCTCCTCCTCCTCTCCTCGTCTCCTCACCACCGAACACCTCCCACAGCCCTCATCCTCCCTCTCTTCCACCGAACAACCCCTCTCCTGCCGACGACCGCCGCCTTCAGCCTCCCTCTCCTCCTCCGACCGCCGCCCTCAGCCTCCCTCTCCTGCCGACGACCGCCGCCCTTCCTCCTCCCTCTCTTCCACCCAACAGCGACTCCACCCAGGTTCGTTTTACCTTGGTTTTTTTTTTTTTTTTGTATTAAACTGATTTTCATTTATATTACTCATTATTATGATGTGTTTATTTTTCTGATTTGGTTATGGTTTGTTTTTTTTATGGATTTGTTTAATTTTCTGGATTTGTTCAATTCTTGATGATATGTTTATGGGTAAAATAGTCATTCTACACAGTCATTCAGAGATACAACCAAACAGCTCTTAATGGTTCAGCACTTACTGGTTCATGGTTCAGAGCCTCTTACCCATTCAGGCCTCTTACTGGTTCAGCACTTACTGGTTCAGCACTTGCCAAACAGCCCCTAAGCCTTTGATCCCTCCATGCGAAACCATTTCACCTAATAAAAATTTCATCTCCATCTCATAAAATATATAGACTTTATGTAGCATATGACGGGTCGGGTTGGCGGGTTCAACCCGACTCGAACCCGAAAATTTTAGACGAACCCGAACACGACCCGAATATTCACGGGTTAACCAAAACACGACCTGTTCAAACCGAATTATTTTTATTTTTAATTTTTTTCTGCAAAATAAAATATGAAAATTTACTAAAATAACACAAATGTATATAATAATAATACAATTACATTAAAATTATAAAATATTATGTTACTTTCTTTTTTTAAGTTATAATTATGGTATGAAAGTCACACCCGGCTAATTTAATTTATGACATAAAATATATTCTAAAAAATATGATATAATATAAATGGGTTAAACGGGTAACCCGTCAACCCGATCGTTTTGGCCCGAACCTGACCCGTTTAGTTAAACGGGTTCGCGGGTTCAACCCGTTTAGAAAAATAAATGAAGTTAACGAGTTGGATGAAAATAGCAAGATTTCAAACCTTTTGGATCTAGATGCGAAAAAACAATCCTTTAGAGGAAAGTCGTAAAAGTGATCAAACATTGGGGATGAAAATGACATTTTACTTTTTGAAGTTTGCAATTAACCATTCACAATAAATAATATACGCTTTTAACCTAATAATATTATTTCTCTTATAACATTCGTTCATTAGTTTTTTTTAAAACTAAATAGTCGATATAATGTTTTTTTTTTAAACGGCGTAACACAACATCACCACCACCATATATCATTCGTTCGTTCGGGCCGCTACACACCATATCATAGGTATTACGTCACCATTTTTTTCTTCTATTTATTACATTTATTTCGTTTTTGTTGTTTTGCACATTTATACTTTGTAGTTTCATACTAGTCTTTATTGTTTGGTTCGCATGAAGATTCCCCACCGCTACACACGGTGAGAAAATCCTCATCATCATCATACTCAGTAAATTCCACCAATAGCAAAGCTAAGGTAGGGTCTAAGGAGAGTAAGATGTAGAAAAACTTACCTCTACCCGTTAGGAATAGAGAGGTTACTTCCAGTGAGAACCACGGCTCGATACGGTGAGAAAATCCTACTTATTATTAGTTAAATGTATAGATGAATGCGGAACATATGGTTAGCAGTTAGCTGTTGTGGATTTAAAATATTTATCAATGTCGTCATAATAGATCATTTTGAGGTGTAATTGCTTACGTAATAATAACGTATGATGTATGTGGATTCAAAGAGTGTTTGCTGCTGCAGCCTGATGAATAAACACTAAAAGCATTCAGTTGGCCACGCTTGAACACGTTTCTTGATTTTCTTACACGCGATTTTGAAATTGCATGCCGTCTTCTTTCACTTTAGTTTTTATTTTATAATCATCATAAAAATATTTATTATCAAACCATTCAACAATTTTGATGAAACAATGGTTAACCGGGCAGGGTTAACTCACTGGTCTCGTCAAGAAGGGTTAATCACTTCCTCTCGAGAATCGCTGGCTGGATCACCGGTGGGTTAATCTCCTGCACAAGGAAACAAACCGTGACTCGTAACAAGGAGGATGGGGTGGGGGTGCTCCTTGTTACCACTCTCCGGCGTAAGAATCAGTAATCTGCTTGGGAAGCAAAGTATGATAGTAGTAGTAGTGAGAGAGTTGTGAAGAGATACCTCAAACCTGGTTTGGGGTTGGTATTTATAGCCGAGGAGTAAAGGAGGAGGATGATGGACGAACTGACGACGTGCTGCACCTTTGCAGGTGTGTCAGGCTTGTCGGTTATGGATGTTACGCCACGTCAGTCCGTTGCTTACGTAGCCCTGACAGGTGACTGCCATTGGTGCCACTTGCACTGTGGTGTCAGTCCCACTTGATGAGCGTATAGGATGCGGTGCGAGCCGCATCGCTGCCTGCGGTAACATCTGATGTTATCGTGTCTCTTGCTTGTGATCAAGAAATACGCGAGGTGCGGTGCTGGCCGCATCGTCGCCTGTGGTGACTGTTGCTGTTATCCAGCTTCCTTGTATTGATAGAAGTGTTCACTGGATGCGGTGCGAGGCCGCATCGCTGTGAATACTTCCGTTTTCATACACCAGATGTGATGCTATGCCGCATCACTCTACCGTTCTAATATTCCAGGTAAGTCCTCCATCACTGGAGAGATTGGATTTAACCATTGTGTCGATGCGTTCCCGCACGGACATAAGTAGGTTGTTTAGCTAGTGGGGGTTTTGATAAGGGTAATGGTCACTCGCGGTCGATGCTGACGCGAGATCTGGGACCATACCCCTTCAAGTCCCCCAGTCTAGTGGTGCTGCCATATGCAAGTTGCATGTGGGAGGAGTACTGGACTATGGTGTCTAGAAGGTAGTTTGGAGTCTGGAGAAGATCCTAGACCAAGTGGATGGTCTTTGCTTTTTGAAAATCAAGTTGGAGGTCTGGAAGAGTCATTTGACGCCTCTTCCGTACCGGTGAAAATGTTTCGTCTGATGCGAAATTCTCAGCCTTTGGCTGGATGCCACCTGTTGGTGTGTCGAACCAATTGTGGGAATTAGTCGGAGGAAGTGTACAAACTTCGAACCAATCTCTGAGATGGTGGTTGAAGGTGTGCACAAACTTCGAACCAACCTTTGAGGTGGTGAATGAAGAAAAGAGCGTGCTGCTCCCATGATTGGATATCTAATGATGATTCCTTTCGTGGGGTGTTCATGTTCTTCCAATTAGCTCTCAAGTAACCGCACGTCCTTTGCGGTTACCTCGTTGCTTGACATTGTTGGCCACGGTTGTGGAACAACGTTGGGTACTTGCGTCATTGTTGGCCATGTTTGGTCGAACAATGTGATTCTGGATAATGGTCAAATAAACATGGTCATAGGCATGGTAATGCCTATCATTATTTATTCTATCCAACTTACAAGTAGGGTAACAAAGTCATAAGCAGACTTGTTACCGCTTGTTCGATCGCTTGTTGTTCGACAAGGGCTCGTATGATCATTGGGTATCTCGTCCGCATCTCTTCCTTATGCACCTTCCTTCACGCTCCAATACCGAGGAGTTTTCCTTGAAGTGGTTTCGTTCCTCGATGTGAAGTTAGTTGTGGCTCTTCCGTAGCAACCGTTTGCGGAAGCTATGGTTATGTCCGTAGCGACTCGTGAGTGTCTGCGGTTTTATCACCCCATATTCGCTTGAAACGGGTTTGTTGCTCGGATGTGGCCCTTGAAGGATCAGGAGTCAGGGTTGCTGATGTGCGTGCGCGTACATTCCCTTCCTTCTTTTTGTTAAAGAAGTTGTACATGCACCCTCTGTGGTTGTGAACCGGACAGGAGGGATTTGAAGCTTGAAGAGAATGAAGGCAATGTGGTTTACCTGTTTCTGAGATGCGGTTCAGTCCAAAGAACAACGCTGGTTCTGAGTATCTGACACACCTGAATGGGCTCGTGTGTGTCATTTCCGCATATTCCACGTGTGCTCGTGGGTAGTGCGGTCAGGTATTATACCCCCTTATAGTGTGGAGATATATATTTTTGCCTATTTTTAGGGGTATATAAAAAACGACATGCGGTATGGGTTATGGTGCGGGAACCAGAGAAACCGCATGCCGCTTATAGTTGGATAATGTAGTCGCTTTTTGTTGCATACGTGGCTGATCTTACGTGTGAGTTGGTGGAAGTTGGTGAGATCATTCTAGCATGTGCTGAAATGAAAGGACATTTGCACTGCCCGAGGCATTAAATGCACTGTAGCAAGTAGTGTAAACGTCTCCTATGTCAGGCGCGTGGGCGGCCACGCGCGCGTGATAACCGTCAGCGGAAACGGCGCTTGACACGTGTTGCCGCGTAATTCGTTCTTTTTGAACGTGATGATTCGTTTTCTCCCTCCGCATTAATTGCGATGGGTATATAAGGGGAAACCGTTCGTGGTTTCCCCTCACTTGTTCGAAATTTCAAAAATTTGCCGGTGAGAGAAAAGAAGTTACTTCGTCTTCTCCGATCAATTGTTTGAAGTTTCCGGTGAGGTTTCCTGAGTTTGTAGTGTTTATCTTCTATATTCCTGATGGCTGAACCATTAAATCCACACAATGTGGAGGGTGAGAACCCGGAGTCTTCATCGCCGGTGGTGGCAGAGGAAGAAGGGGGGGAGCCTCCGGTGGTGGTTTACCGGTGTTAAAGTGGCCCAGGTCGTCATTTAATCGTCTGATTCTTGACGTCCAAATGCCCCCAGAATATAGGGCCCTTTACCCATCGGAGGATGACACCGGTGCCGATGCTCCGGCCGGTTACGTTACCCTGTGGGCAGACTTTTTTGGTGACTGTAATCTCCGGTTACCTTTGACTGTTTTTGTGGTTGAGGTTTTGGAGTGGTACAAGATCCACATTTCTCAACTGAGTCCGTTGGGTATGATCCGGATTCGAAATTTTGAATCAACCTTTCGTGCTCTTGGCATCGAGCCTTCTGTTGGAGATTTCCAACGGTTTTATCAAATGACGGTATCTTTGGGGTTTTTTTCTTTCCGTCAACGAGATGGTAGTCCCAAACTGATGACTCCTCCCAAGGTATGACGAAGTGGAAAATGAAGTTCTTTTACATCAAGGCTGCTGCAGTTGTTGCGAACATGACATTTCGGAACGTGACCGAGACGATTATAACAGAGACCATTGTAGTCCCTAGTGTAAAGACGGTGTAGTGGTTTCCGCAGTTGCAGACCATTGAGTGGGTGAAGCTGAGCAACACACAGTTGTGGGTGTTGCGCATGATGCTGACAAGGATGAACAAGAAATCAAGGCCCGTGGTGCGGGAGAAAAGTGGTGGTATGTACTTTTCATTTGTTCGATTTTCCATATATCCTTATGTGTTACTGACTTGCAAGTTTGCTATCAGAGGATGCTGCCCTATGGAGGATGTTTGCTTCAGATTTTGTGTAACACCTCGAAAATTCATGTCCAATAATGCACTGACACGTGTCATAAGCTTTGAACGTGTGAAAGATTACGTATGAAGGACTAAAGTTGACAAACAAGGAAAATATGTGAACGTAAGGGTTCAAGATGTCAACATCAGATAAATATATCTTTCAATAACCCTACATGATTTTTATACCCTTAAACGAATAAATCATGGATCATACGAAGCCAATTGTGAAAGAAAGTGAGGAATTACAAACTACAGGGGCTAAATGTGTCAACATGTTTAAAGTATACCTCTGAGTGATCTTTTACCAGACCCAAAGCTTTGTAATGGTTAATTATACTCACAAGAATGTGTGATAAAAATTTCACAAGGTTTCGATAAAGTATGAGAAAGTTATGACAATATTCGTATGCGAGGGGTTAAAAGCGTCAAACTGCAAAAGTATGTCAATTCGTAAGGAATCGGACCTTCCGGAATATGACCATGAGTTTAGTATACTCTAATTAACCTTCATATAGCTTAGATATAGGCTTAGAGGTGTTTGGTGCGCAAAAATACACTTTTATGTCATGTAGGGACTAAAAGTGTCAAAAAGTGCACAAGTTTGCATTTTCGCGCATATCTCGCATTCTGAATATCCCCGGACACCCAAAAATTTATGTAAGCACTAAAATATTTTATTTTAGTGTTTGGCTTGATAAAATGCCATTCGTCGCGTAATTTGGATCGTTTTTAGCATACGTCCATGTTTCGTCGTAATTAGCCGAACAACGGGACCGTACGACCAAACGAACCGACATCCGGCATATTTTTGAGCATGTTTCATGTTCCCTATGCTTAGGCATCATTGTAGAGCCTTAAAAATGGTTTAACGGTCTTTGGAAGTGTCGGAAATGGCATTTGGGAGTGTAGGGGCCAAATCTGTCAATTATTGAAAGTTTGCATCTGCAGCCAAGGTCCTTACGGATCGTATGGGGGACCTTACGGTCCGTATAGCATGCCCAGCAACCATATTTTCAAAAACCAGCCTTGGTTTTGCTCTCGTCTCTCAATCCATGAATCTAGGGGCTGCCCATTGTTTTGTAAACCATGGGTATGAGGTGTAGGGCTGAGATTAAAGCACGATTATCGATGAACGATCCTAACGGCTCTCGAAAACCTATAAATACCCTCCTTGTTCATGGCATTTCCTTGCTCATTCACTTCTAATCTTGCTCTAACACTCAAATCTGAGGAGCCTGATCAAGGGAACCTCCTTTTGAGTGATCTTCAGTCCTTTGGACTTTTGTAAGTGATTCCTTCATGCTTAGTTCAATCGTTTAGCGTTTTAAACCGAAAAGTCAAGCGTTATCGATAAACACTTTGACTTTTAATCGGATGAGCCATGGTTCGCGTTGAACATGGCTACGTGATCGTAATTAGGTAGGTGTTTAACCCTCTAAAGGGCATCTCCCAATTACCACGTTTACTTAGTTTAATTGTCGGGTCAAATTAAAGTCAATCGGGTTGTTTTAAATAAAATTCATAACTAATGATTTAAATTCTTTAAAATCAGTTTTATCACTCTAATGACTTGGTAAATATTAGTTGATCATGTCTAAACATGATTCAACCCGACAATTCTAAGTATAGGCTCGGTTCGCGACCGAAAGTCGCAAAGTTTGACCTTTGCTTTGACTTTCAGTTCTGACCCGAATTAGCTTGAGTTTAATTATGCCTTAGGGTCCTTTGTGACCATGTTATATGATAGTATAACCTCCCAAAGTTATACTACTTGGTTCTTTAGAATTAAAGACCATCGCATGTTTCCATAATGCCGAAATGTTGACCATAATGCCCTTTGATATTAAAACGAGATTTTTGAAGATGTGAAAGGACTAAAACCTTTATTACTGATCTATAAGCATGTCCATAAAATTTCACATCAGTTTGAGGTCTAGATTAGGAGATATGCTCATTAGCGTAATTAAGAAGCTTTTCGGTAAATTAACCATATGATTAGCATATAGCCTATCTAAACCCAATTTTTAATACCAAACTTATTACCCACTGATGTAATATAATATTTTGGGATTTTTGAAGATTTTTATTTATTTTTAGGCTGATCGTAACCTAGAGTTCTAAGCCTTATTCGGTAATTGCCGGTTTTGCCCTTTTAGGCTATAAAATGAGTTTTACAAAACCTTTTGACCCCAAACCTTTTTATACGGATCTAATATGATAAATAAAGTATTTTGAGCCTTATAGAATAATAAAAATATCAGCTTCCCTTCTAGAACCCGGAAATAGCCTAAAATCGCCTTTTAAGCGTTTTTAACGCATAGTATGTATTAAAACCATTTTAGGTGTACAAGACTTGATACCTACTGATTTTTTAAGTAAACTTTCATACTTTAATAGTAAGCAAAAGTCTTAAACTCAGAATTCTAGTTTTGACCTTCTTAAGCCTATGTGAAATTACCAAAATGTCCTTAAGATGCATAGTTTGGTTATAAGTGATAAATTTCACATATAGGTTATACCCTACTGATGTAACTTAGTAAATTAAGTATTTTTACTGATATAATCAGAACCGAAACTCAGATTACTATTTAACCTCTTTTATAACCTTTAAAATGACCAAAATACCCCTACGTGGCATAAATTGGTTTTAAACTCGTTTTGGGCATAATGGAAGATATCCTACTGATATCACAACATATCAAAGGCATATTAACTTATGGAACATGTTCATGACTCTTATGGTTACCCGTTACGCATGTTTCGCGTTCGGATCGGCCTATGTGACGAGTTTGCATATATAAGCCGAAACGGGTCAAACCAAATCGTTTTTGTCTCAATATTCAGAATGTGTTTAAGTTACCCATATTAAACAAGTATTCAAGCTTGTTGGGTCAAAACCACATTCTAAGCCGGTCTTCGCTTCTTCATGCATTTGAACCGTGCCTTCCTTTGAAAACTAACCGGTCTAAGGCTTAGGCTAAATTAAAGACCCGTTAGGATTCTAATAGGTTATTAAAACCTTCGTTCCAGATTAGGAGCCCAGTAAAAGATACGTGCACTTGCTGTATTTGATTTATACATTGCTCAGGTAAATACCCTTAACTTATTTTCCCTATACGGGCTTCGGATACGGTACTATAAAAGTGCCGCTTGGTCGGGTGTATGTAGTCATTTAAATCGTATTGTGATTGATGTATTTACATAACCTATTTGATATGTATTATTTGGTGTATGGCCCTTGGGGGTTAAATGATCATGTCCCGGATATCCTTGGCATCATTCATGAAATGGCCACGACCTAAGCACGGGGTGTAGGCGTACACCTGACAGCTGCATTATGTAAAAAACTGGTATCCCACTATAAGGAATCGACCTTGTGGGCATTATACCTGTGGCGTGTCAGTTAACTTAAGTCCGGCCCTACAAACCGGCCCTAATGGACGACAAATGAGTAAAACTGTATACAAGATTATTTTGAATAATTGTCCCAAGTTATAAAATCTTTTTGCCGAAGTGCATTTAAATCAATTTTCAAACTCTTTTCAAAATGAGTCAGTTAAGTTGTATTTACCAGTGCAAACTGACGTATTTTCCAAAAAGGCTAAGTGCAGGTACTAGACGAAATAGGCTGGCTACTCCAGGCATCATTACTCAAGTCTCGCAAGCTTTAGATGTCAAAGTCTGTTGAACAGTTTTCATTTTATTTCGATCCGCCTGTGGATCTGTTTCGACTGTTTGTGATACTTAAACATTACAATTTTATTCAGTTGAAATAAATCTATATCTTTTGCTTCCGCTGTGCATTTATATGTTGTGTTGTTTGACTATGATGATATCAATGACGTCACGATACTCCCCACCGGGCCCACCGGTGACACGTGGAAAATAGGGGTGTGACAGGTTGGTATCAGAGCCAACACTGAGTGAATTAAACACTAGCCTTTTGTGTTTAATATCAGTTACACAATTGCACATTCTCGAGTCTAGACGAGAACATAGGACTAATCCTAATTCGTTATATTTTGTCTCCTTTGTTATTTTCTGATTAGCCCTTGCATGGGCAAGTCATTTTGATAGAAGTCCCGTTTAGGGCAACCATATACTTGTCTAAATTTAATGGGATGATTAGATTCCTATATTATAAGATCTACCATTGTGATAAAATGGCAAAATCTATAAAGGACAAGACCTAGCTCGGGATAGGGCCAAGATGGTAGTTCCTCAATTAGATTCAGATCCTTGTTAACATCTCAAATTAGGATTGCTCTGCGTTTAATATTAAAAGAATCTTAAAGGTAAAACCTAGCCTAAATGTCATTGCATACATGGCCAAGATGGTACAACCTATTCAAAAAGATTCAAACCTTGTTAACATCTGAAAGCATGTTAATATGCTTGACAAAGTGTGATCCGATAAAATCACATAAGTCATTATAAAAAAAGGGTTATTCTAAATTCCTTTATTTATATAATCATCCCTTAAGGATGAAGTGCCCACGGGCTATAATTAACGTCCTCTGGGACTGAAGACAGTGGTAGCCTGCAACTCCCTGTCAAGGAAAGGTAATGAACTTTGATTCAAACCTTAATACCTCGATTCTGTAAAATCCTGGTTTATTAGTTCAATATGTCTATGTGACTAGGCCTTTTGTGCTATTATATATAACTTAGGGTTATCCTGGATAATTAACTAAAATGGGTATTATAAACCATAGTTAATAAATCGTCTAAAACGATAGAACTGTATAAGCTTTCGTATAAACCTCGTCCTCATTTGATTTTATGTAGCAATTAAAGCTACATGGCAAGGTCGGAGGAAGTGAACAGTCATTCTTTGGAAAGCCACGATAATGATAGGGTTAATATAACCAAAGGCGAGCTCCGTACACTGATTGATACAGCTGTGTCTAAAGCTGTAAAGGAGCAATTCAAGGAGGTTAGTGAGACATATAGTAGAACCTCTTCAGTACCCCACTCTAAGTCTGTTCCTAAGACTCATTCAGAAGCTCATAGCAAGCCACCCTCGAAGAAGGATGGACCTAAGAAAGAGGATGTCGAACATTCCTCAAACCAACATAGTGTTCCATCCAAGAGAATAGTGTTCGATGATGAGCCACGTACCAAGTCTTGTACTTATAAGTACTTTGTTTCCTGCAAACCCCGGGATTTCACTGGGGAGAAAGGAGCAATTGATTGTATGACTTGGTTAGATGAAATGGAGACTATTGTTGATATCAGCGGTTGTGCTGAAAGGGATATAGTGAAGTATGTATCCCAATCGTTCAAGGGAGAGGCACTGGCTTGGTGGAAGTCTCTCATTCAAGCTGCTGGGAAGATCCCACTCTATAATATGTCATGGGAGCAGTTTGTTGTTCTCATTAAGGAGAACTATTGTCCACAGCATGAGGTGGAAAGGATTGAATCGGATTTATTATCTTTGGTGATGAAGAATTTAGACTGTCAAGCTTACCTCACCTGTTTCAATACCATGTCTAGATTGGTTCCATACCTTGTGACACCAGAACCCAAAAGGATTGCTCGCTTCATTGGGGGTCTAGCCCCAGAGATTAAAGCCAGTGTTAAGGCTTCGAGACCTACTACTTTTAGATCGGTTGCTGATCTATCTCTATCCCTCACCTTGGATGCGGTCAGGTTAAGATCGTTCAAGAACTCTGAAGAGAGTAAGAGGAAGCGTGAGGAGGATAACTCACGAGGGTTGGAGAAGAAGCACAAGGGAAACACTGAGTCCAAGAAATTTGGGTCTGGAAAAGGTAGTCAGCGAGTAGAGGAAAAGCCAAAGTGCTCAACTTGCCAAAAACGCCACTTTGGAAAGTGCAGGCTTGAGACCAAGTCTCAATCAGGACCACCTGCATGTGGGTTGTGCAAGTCTAGAGAGCACAAGACTATTGACTGCAAGAGGATTAAAGATGCTACCTGCTACGGCTGCAACGAGAAAGGGCACATTAAGACTAACTGCCCTAAAAACGCCAGGAAGCCTGAGGAGGCCAAGAAGACCAACGCTAGGGTCTTCCAAATGAACGTGCAAGAGGCAATTCAGGATGACAACGTGATTACAGGTACTTTCCTCATAAATGATGTGTATGCTAGAGTACTGTTTGATTCAGGAGCTGATAAGTCATTCGTAGATGATAAGTTCTGTAAGTTGTTGAATTTACCTGTTAAAACCTTAAGTGTGAAATATGAGGTGGAATTAGCAGATGGTACCTTAGAAACCGCCTCAACCGTTTTAGACGGATGTTTTATATCCATTAGGAACCACTCTTTTCCTATGTCTTTGCTTCCTTTAAAGTTAGCTGGATTTGATATAGTATTGGGCATGGATTGGTTATCGCATAACCAAGCCCAGATCATCTGCAACAAGAAGCAAGTAGTGGTTAAGACTCCGTCTGGTGAGTCACTTACCATTCGAGGAGATACCCAGCACGGATTGCCTGAGCAAGTGTCTATGCTCAATGCATCTAAGTGCAAGAAGAAGGGTTGTGTTATTTATATGGCACAAGTCTCAGTCGACGAGCAGAAGCCCAAGATTGAGGACATTCCCGTTATATCAGAGTACCATAAAGTTTTCCCTGAAGAACTACCTGGTTTGCCACCAGATAGGCAGGTGGAATTCCGAATTGACATCATCCCCGGATCAGCACCTGTTGCGCGAGCACCTTATAGGTTGGCACCAACAGAGATGAAGGAATTGAGGATGCAACTTGATGATTTGCTAGCCAAAGGTTTTATTAGACCTAGTTCATCTCCTTGGGGAGCGCCAATCTTGTTTGTCAAGAAGAAGGATGGATCAATGCGTCTGTGCATTGATTACCGTGAGCTTAATAAGGTTACTATCAAGAATAGGTATCCTTTGCCCAGGATCGACGATATGTTCGATCAATTGCAAGGGGCAAGTTATTTCTCTAAGATCGACTTGAGGTCAGGCTATCATCACTTGAAGGTTAGAGATGAAGATGTACACAAGACTGCATTTAGGACTCGTTATGGTCATTATGAGTTCTTAGTGATGCCTTTTGGGCTCACTAATGCACCTGCCGCATTCATGGATCTCATGAATCGCGTTTGCAAGCCATATTTGGATAAATTTGTCATTGTCTTCATCGATGACATTCTCATCTACTCGAAGAGTCAAGCTGACCATGAGAAGCACCTCCGTTGCATTCTGAAGCTACTTCAGCAGGAGAAGCTTTATGCCAAGTTCTCGAAGTGTGAGTTTTGGCTTCGTGAAGTCCAATTCCTTGGACATGTGGTAAGCGAGCGTGGTATCCAAGTAGATCCCGCTAAGATTGAGGCTATCATGAACTGGCAAGAGCCAAAGACGCCTTCGGAAATTAGCAGCTTTCTAGGACTGGCAGGATATTATAGACGGTTTATCGAAAACTTCTCAAGAATTGCAGCACCCCTAACTCTCCTCACTCGCAAGAATAGCAAGTTTGATTGGGGGCCTAAGCAGCAAGAGTCATTCGACATTCTAAAGCAGAAATTAAGCAACACTCATGTGCTGACGTTGCCTGAAGGTATAGATGAGTTTTGTAAACCATGGGTATGAGGTGTAGGGCATAGATTAAAGCACGATTATCGATGAACGATCCTAACGGCTCTCGAAAACCTATAAATACCCTCCTTGTTCATGGCATTTACTTGCTCATTCACTTCCAATCTTGCTCTAACACTCAAATCTGAGGAGCCTGATCAAGGGAACCTCCTTTTGAGTGATCTTCAGTCCTTTGGACTTTTGTAAGTGATTCCTTCATGCTTAGTTCAATCGTTTAGCGTTTTAAACCGAAAAGTCAAGCGTTATCGATAAACACTTTGACTTTTAATTGGTTGAGCCATGGTTCGCGTTGAACATGGCTACGTGATCGTAATTAGGTAGGTGTTTAACCCTCTAAAGGGGATCTCCCAATTACCACGTTTACTTAGTTTAATTGTCGGGTCAAATTAAAGTCAATCGGGTTGTTTTAAATAAAATTCATAACTAATGATTTAAATTCTTTAAAGTCAGTTTTGTCACTCTAATGACTTGGTAAATATTAGTTGATCATGTCTAAACATGATTCAACCCGACAATTCTAAGTATAGGCTCGGTTCGCGACCGAAAGTCGCAAAGTTTGACCTTTGCTTTGACTTTCAGTTCTGACCCGAATTAGCTTGAGTTTAATTATGCCTTAGGGTCCTTTGTGACCATGTTATATGATAGTATAACCTCCCAAAGTTATACTACTTGGTTCTTTAGAATTAAAGACCATCGCATGTTTCCATAATGCCGAAATGTTGACCATAATGCCCTTTGATATTAAAACGAGATTTTTGAAGATGTGAAAGGACTAAAACCTTTATTACTGATCTATAAGCATGTCCATAAAATTTCACATCAGTTTGAGGTCTAGATTAGGAGATATGCTCATTAGCGTAATTAAGAAGCTTTTCGGTAAATTAACCATATGATTAGCATATAGCCTATCTAAACCCAATTTTTAATACCAAACTTATTACCCACTGATGTAATATAATATTTTGGGATTTTTGAAGATTTTTATTTATTTTTAGGCTGATCGTAACCTAGAGTTCTAAGCCTTATTCGGTAATTGTCGGTTTTGCCCTTTTAGGCTATAAAATGAGTTTTACAAAACCTTTTGACCCCAAATCTTTTTATACGGATCTAATATGATAAATAAAGTATTTTGAGCCTTATAGAATAATAAAAATATCAGCTTCCCTTCTAGAACCCGGAAATAGCCCAAAATCGCCTTTTAAGCGTTTTTAACGCGTATTATGTATTAAAACCATTTTAGGTGTATAAGACTTGATACCTACTGATGTTTTAAGTAAACTTTCATACTTTAACAGTAAGCAAAAGTCTTAAACTCAGAATTCTAGTTTTGACCTTCTTAAGCCTATGTGAAATTACCAAAATGCCCTTAAGATGCATAGTTTGGTTATAAGTGATAAATTTCACATATAGGTTATACCCTACTGATGTAACTTAGTAAATTAAGTATTTTTACTGATATAATCAGAACCGAAACTCAGATTACTATTTAACCTCTTTTATAACCTTTAAAATGACCAAAATACCCCTACGGGGCATAAATTGGTTTTAAACTCGTTTTGGGCATAATGGAAGATATCCTACTGATATCACAACATATCAAAGGCATATTAACTTATGGAACATGTTCATGACTCTTATGGTTACCCGTTACGCATGTTTCGCGTTCGGATCGGCCTATGTGACGAGTTTGCATATATAAGCCGAAACGGGTCAAACCAAATCGTTTTTGTCTCAATATTCAGAATGTGTTTAAGTTACCCATATTAAACAAGTATTCAAGCTTGTTGGGTCAAAACCACATTCTAAGCCGGTCTTCGCTTCTTCATGCGTTTGAACCGTGCCTTCCTTTGAAAACTAACCGGTCTAAGGCTTAGGCTAAATTAAAGACCCGTTAGGATTCTAATAGGTTATTAAAACCTTCGTTCCAGATTAGGAGCCCAGTAAAAGATACGTGCACTTGCTGTATTTGATTTATACATTGCTCAGGTAAATACCCTTAACTTATTTTCCCTATACGGGCTTGGGATACGGTACTATAAAAGTGCCGCTTGGTCGGGTGTATGTAGTCATTTAAATCGTATTGTGATTGATGTATTTACATAACCTGTTTGATATGTATTATTTGGTGTATGGCCCTTGGGGGTTAAATGACCATGTCCCGGATATCCTTGGCATCATTCATGAAATGGCCACGACCTAAGCACGGGGTGTAGGCGTACACCTGACAGCTGCATTATGTAAAAAACTGGTATCCCACTATAAGGAATCGACCTTGTGGGCATTATACCTGTGGCGTGTCAGTTAACTTAAGTCCGGCCCTACAAACCGGCCATAATGGCGAATGCTGAGCGCACCCGTTTGGATAAAGTTGTTGCCAGCCTTCAGGTATGATTCGTTACCTCTGTTTGTATATTTCTCTGCCTTTTGAGAATGTTTACTGAGTAAACTGTTTTCTGCTATTTGAAAGGCTGAAGTTCAGGCCCGGGAGGTCGCGGTTACAGACCTCACAGCCCGCGTGACTGCAGCAGAAGAACGAGCTAATGCTGCTGTTGAGGCCAGAGATGCTCTGACCTCTTCGTTTAACCAACTGGAGGCTGACCGTGAATGGATGCGGAGTCACGGTATCGCGCGTGTAAGTATCCCTTGCCTTTATATTTGCTTGGAATAGTATCCGAGTCTTATCATCCTGTTATTGTAGATTGTTCAGGCTATCATGGATGCACCTGAGACCGCGACTTGTTTGGAATTGGTCAAGGAACGTGCCCGCGATGCCGGTTTTAAAGCTGGTTATAGCCGCTGTGTCAGTCATATGAACGTCATGTCTGAAGGCGGTTTTACCGTAGAGCGATCCGGGTTTCGTGATGTGGACACCGAAGGTCGCCTTAACGCGGCTGTAGCCTCCTTTTATGATACGTCCCTCTCTTGTGTGGAGAAGTTGGACGAATGTTTAGAGGTTGCGGATTACGTTGACCGGTTGCGGATGCTGTATGCCGATGTAGAAGAGGAAACTCCCGCTGGCGGCGGCGAAGATGACGCGGGTACCAGTGGTACAAAATAGGGTTTAGGTTGGCTAGCGTGCCCCCTTTTTTGCTTTCCTTTTGTAAATGTGAGAAACTCTATGTAAATCCATTAAGCATCGCGTGGGTGCTGGAATTTTTTGAATATAAAGTTTGTTGTTCAATTTGTACAAGTGTTTTTAATTCTTGCGTGTTTGAACGTATATATGCGGAATCTTTACCCATTTGTGAATGGGGTCAAGTATATTCCATACCTTTTGTCGTATGATTACGCGTTAATTCCATTGTTTACCTTTTTAGGGTTCAGGAATTACGTTTTGTAAAAACTTGTCTATCCAGCCGGATAGACACTTGATATTCTGCCTTCTGCTAGCCTATTACAATATTTGTGTGTGGTTGACACTTTGTGTGGGTATCGCGAATGAAGATTTTGCCAATCTGTTTTTGCGGATACCGCAAAGTGGAACACGCATTTGTAATAGTAGTAACAAACAATATTGCATTGAATCGTTCGTTTATTTAATTGCAAATGGCCTGCGGCCCGATAAGTTACATGAAAATGTAAAAACGTGGCTTACATGTAACAGCATCTGAGCTGTTGTGCGTTCCATGTACGTGCGATAGGTTCGCCTTCTAACGTTTGCAATTTGTACGCGCCTTTTCCCAAGACCTCATTGATGAGGTAGGGTCCTTCCCACTTGGGGGCAAGTTTCCCTGGGCGTTCAGCATTAGATGCTTCATTGTCACGGAAGACGTAGTCTCCCGGGTTGAAAGTACAAATGCGGACACGCGAGTTGTAGTACTTTTCAAGTTTGGATTTGTACTTAGCCTCCTTGATGGCAGCGTTTTCACGCCTTTCTTCCAAAAGGTCTAAGTCGATCCTGCGTTCCATACTGTTGTCTATTTTTTCAATAACCAACATTCTGGGTGAAGGGAGGCCTACTTCCGCGGGGATCACCGCTTCTGAGCCATAGACTAGGCTAAAGGGTGTTTCCCCATTGCTTGTTTTTGGGCTTGTGCGGTGGGCCCATAGGATACTTGGGAGTTCATCGACCCAGCCACGCCTGGCTGTTCCCAACCTTGCTTTGATGCCCTCGACCAGACTTTTGTTGATACTCTCAACTTGGCCGTTTCCTTGCGGATGTGCCACGGATGAGAATATATGTTCAATGTGTAGTTCTTCTAGCCATTTTTGAAATTCGTCAGCAGCAAAGTTGGTGCCATTATCGGTAACGATGCACATTGGTAGACCGAAACGGCAAATGATGTGTTCCCATATGAATTTTCTTGTTATCATAGCAGTGGTTGAGGCGAGCGGTTTTGCCTCTACCCATTTTGTGAAGTAATCAACCGCTACTATGATAAACTTGACCGCACCTGGTGCGTCAGGGAAAGGACCCACCACGTCGATTGCCCATTTCTGAAAGGGCCATGCGGTGGTGACCGGGACCAGGTTGTTTTTGGGGCGCAAAGTTTTTGGAGCATGTCGTTGACAGTTGATACATTTGCGCAGCTCTTTGACGGCATCCAGGTGCATGCCAGGCCAGTAATACCCAGCATTCATGATTTTGGCCACTACCATGCGTGGTCCTGCGTGTATGCCGCACATACCCTCGTGTATCTCTCTGATGAGGTATGTGGCGTCCTGGGGGTTGACGCATCGTAGTAGTGGCCCTAGGTATGATTTGCGGTATAAGATATCGTCTCCCATTTGATAATGGCACGCTTTGTATTGTAGCTTGCGTGCCTCCGATTTGCTTTCGGGAGTCACACCTGATTGCAAATACGCAATAATTGGTGTCATCCACGACGTTGTCCCGTATTGGATGACGTTGACCTGGCGCAGGGGTACTGAAGGATTTTGTAGAATTTCGATACGTATTTCCTTTGCCAGGTGTTGGAAGCTGGTGGATGCAAGTTTGGAGAGTGCATCTGCGGATTTGTTTTCACTCCTGTTAATATGTCGGATATTAAACGAAGTGAACTTTGATGTTAGTTGCAGGGCTTGCTCGAGGTGGAGGATCATGATATCCCCCTTTGCGGCATAGTCGTCGCGTATCTGTCCTGCAACTAACAAAGAGTCGACGTGTGCTTCCAGATGTTGCACGCCGAGTTTGACTGCTAAACGTAGTCCTGCCAGTAGGGCTTCATATTCGGCCTCGTTATTTGTGCTTTTGAAATCGAGGCGGATTGCATATGTAAGTTCTTGGCCATCAGGGCTGACGAGTCGCAGACCTGCGCCCGCACCTTCTTCGTTGGAGGCCCCATCGGTAAATAGTGCCCATGTTTCTGAGGAAGATGGTGTGGGTGCAGGGTTTTGTGCTTCTTCGCATTCTTGGATGCGATTCGCCGGTACTTCGGCGGTGAAATCAGCTAAGATTTGGCCTTTAATTGCGGGGCGCGGTTTATAGTTCAGCGTGTGTGCGCCCAGCTCTATTGCCCATTTTGCTAATCTCCCAGAGATGTCAGGTTTGGATAGGATCGGGTCGATCCTGTAATTGGTTAGCACTGTGATGACGTGATTTGCGAAGTAGCGTCGCAACCGCCTTGAAGTGTGCACCAATGCTAACACCAACTTCTCCATTACTGAGTATCTCGTCTCTGGGTCGTTGAGCATCTTGCTGATATAATAGATGGGTGTTTGAACCCCCTCCCGCTCCACTATCAAAACCGCACCCACCGCGTTGTCCGCGGCGGATAGGTATAATATGAGTGGCTCATCCTTGCGTGGTGCGGTTAAAGTTGGGAGTTGTATCAAACACTCCTTCATTTCCCGGAAAGCGTTTTCAGCCTCTGCGGTCCACTGGAATTGTTCTTTCTTTAAACAGTTCCGCAGGGTCTTTATGAAAGGATAAGACTTAGCTGCATGGTTGGCTAAGAATCTGTTGAGTGCTGCTAGCCTGCCGGCCAGTCGTTGCATATCTTTCATCGTTGAAGGCGATGGCATGCGCTCGATCGCCTGAACTTTCTCCGGGTTTACCTTGAATCCATCTTTAGTCACGATGAATCCAAGGAACTTGCCTTCTTCCATTCCAAACGAGCATTTCCCTGGGTTAAGCTTTATGTTAACGCTTCGCAGAGTCTGGAATGTTCTGTCGATATCTGTGAGCATGGTATCCTCTTCCATGCTCATGACGACTAGGTCGTTCATGTAGATTTCGACACTTTTGCTTATTTGGCCGTGGAAAGTGTCGTTCATCAGTTTTTGATAGGTTGCGCCCGCGTTGCGCAACCCAAACGGCATTTTTGTATAACAGTAATTCCTGGTGGGAGTACGGAATGCCGTTTTGTCTTCATCCGTGATTGCCATTTGTACCTGATGGTACCCTTTGTAGCAATCGAGGAAACACTTCCATCTGAATGGTGCGAGATTATCGACTTTTTCGTCGATTTCCGGAAGTGCATAACAATCCTTGGGGCAGGCTTTGTTGAGGTCCTTGTAATCGACGCACATGCGCCAGCCCCCGGATGGTTTCTCTACCATGACTGGGTTGGATAACCAAGTCTGGTATTTAACTTCCCGCAGGATGCCTGCGGAGAGCAGTTCTTCGACCTGCTCTTGCATCGCCTGGTTTTTAGCGGATCCAAGGTGGCGTTGGCCTTGGATCACCGGCTTAATACCTGGCAAGGTATTCAAGTGATGTTGCGCAATGTCACGCGGGACCCCTGTCATGTCTGCGGGTGTCCATGCGAAAATGTCTTGGTTCCTGAAGAGAAGCTGCTTCAGGTGCGCTTTTGTGGTCGGGGACAAGGCGTGACCCAATGTAACCTTTTGTTCTGGGTATCTCGCGTTGAGAACCCATTTCTCTGGTTGGTTGTTGGGGGTGGGCCTTGCGACCTTGGTCGGACGTAGCTCGTCCGACATAATGACGTCTCTTCGTGCGTAGATTATCGCGACCCCCGATTCGGTTGGAAAACCGACAGCAGAGTGGGGGACGGATGTAATCATATTGAAATCTCCCTGGGATTCTCTCCCAAGGAGTACGTCATATCTGGAGGTGTGGGGTAAAACCATGAAGTTTACCTCTTCTGTTCTTGTGTGTCTTCCGCTGGTCAGACGCACAGGAAAGGTGATCTGGCCCAGGGGAAAGACAGTTTCCCCTGCGAACCCGGCCAATGGGTAATCTACTGCTTGCAACCGATCTTTGTCCTCCTGGTCAAACTGGTTGAAGCATTGTTCGTAGATTATGTCAGAAGTACTGCCCGGGTCGATGAATAGACGCTCGGTGCAGTAGTGTGCCAGTTGGCCTGTAATAACGACGGCGCGCCTATCGCGCGGTCCACCTCGGACTTTTGGAAAGACGACTTGCTCGTCTTTCCAGTCATTGTCCGGCCTTCTCGCCGCTTTGCGCGGCCTACCTTTGCCTCCGTTGATCATGTGGGTGGAGGCCACGTACATGGTTTTCTTTTCGGAGGAGGTACCTTCGCCATGAGGGGTGATGCGCTTGGTGAGTTTTTGTCCACCTGGCAAAAGATGTTGCAGTTTCCCCTCTTTTAAGGCTCGCTCAATCTCCAGCCGGAGACTGATGCAGTTGTTGGTGGTGTGGCCCGAGTCCTTGTGATACTCACAGTAGAGTGTGAGATCCTGATTTTTCTTGGACTTCATTGATTGGGCCGGTCGCAGGAATTGCGGGTCCGCAAGAAGGACCTCGCTTGGCGACATAGTGATCTCAGTCCAGTTGCGGTCCCGAGAATCTTTCTTTGACGCCCGGTTGTCCCGTTGGGCGTTGTGGTTTCTTGGGTCGAACGGGTTAGTTCGCTGGAAGTATGGTTTAGAAATACTGTCGCGATTTCCCGCGTCCCTGTTGCGTTTGTTGTTACGCTTGGACCCTTGGTAGGAGGTTTCGGCTTGGGGCTGTGCCTTTGCCAGGTGCGGTTCAAGAGACCGCTGCGTCTGGGCATATGTCTTGACCGCGGTCATGACATCTTCCCATTTTTTAGGCAAGCCCTCCTTGCCAGAGATGGTCATGACCATCTGCTTATCCCTGACGGCCTAGATGAAGTGGTTCCGTGCCATTTGGTCTGCCACGTCGCCTATCTCCAGGCACTCTTTGTTGTAACGGACGACGAATGCTTCGATAGATTCGTCGTCCCTACGCCAGATATTCATGACGTCCATCGAATCTCGTTCGTGGCGTCGTTGCTGGCTAAAATGGGCGAGGAACTTGGTGTGTAAGTCCTCGAATGATTCCAGTGATCCTACTGGCAAAGAATCGAACCATGCCCTGGCCAGGCCCGTGAGGGTCTGGGGGAAAAAATTACACCAAGTGGGTTCATCCCACTGGCCATTACACCCCGCACCCATGAAAATGTTCATGTGGTCGTCCGGGTCGGTCGAACCACTGTATTTCCCAACATTGAATGGGAACTTTGTTGTAGTGACATGGGCGCGGGCAATCCGCGGGGCGAATTTGGAGTTTTCGGCCGCAGCCTTTGGTCTGTAGGGTTTATTCTCAGGGCGCTTTGCAGCCCTGAGGTATGTATTGCGGGGGTGAGTGGGAGGAACATAGTTGCGTCCTCCCGGTCTGCTGCAGGTGTCATGCGAATCCCCACAATATGTATGGTCGTCCGGGTCGGTACGACCATACCCTTCGGTGTATGGCTGTGGGCCCAACCGGCTCTGAATTCCAGAGCCATGTCGGGATGCGGATCGTTGCCTGTCCTCAACGTAGGGACCTAGGCGGGTATGCACTGGTCCCCTGGTGTGGGACCCGTACGCGGAATCATGCTCGTTGATTGTGTGGACCGAACAGTAAGATGATCCGCGGTCTTCACGTCGGCTTCTCGAAGCTGGACGTGAATGTGCCCTGCCTGCGTATTGTAAAATACGATCGGCGGGGGTGTGCGGTGCTGGGGTGGGCCCAGCTTGTATCTGCGCTTCCGCACAAGCGCGGTTGTATGTTGCTGTCAGCAAGGCTGCCTGCTGGTCGTACCAGGCGTGAACGTCCATGCCTGGTGGGATCACAGATGCGTACTGTGATAAGTCATGTCCAAACGTAAGGGAGGGACCCCTTTGTGTGGACGTGTCGATGTGTCCGGGTTGCGATGTTGAGGGATTGACCCCTACCGGACTTAGATTTGTGGGATTTTGGTTATCCCCAGTGTTGTTTTGGTGATCAGTCATGATCGTGAGAGAGGGAAAGGGATGGTTTGAAAAATGCTAAGAGTAGCGGTGGGCGCCAATGATGAAACAATGGTTAACCGGGCAGGGTTAACTCACTGGTCTCGTCAAGAAGGGTTAATCTCTTCCTCTCGAGGATCGCTGGCTGGATCACCGGTGGGTTGATCTCCTGCACAAGGAAACAAACCGTGACTCGTAACAAGGAGGATGGGGTGGGGGGTGCTCCTTGTTACCACTCTCCGGCGTAAGAATCAGTAATCTGCTTGGGAAGCAAAGTATGATAGTAGTAGTAGTGAGAGAGTTGTGAAGAGATACCTCAAACCTGGTTTGGGGTTGGTATTTATAGCCGAGGAGTAAAGGAGGAGGATGATGGGCGAACTGACGACGTGCTGCACCTTTGCAGGTGTGTCAGGCTTGTCGGTTATGGATGTTACGCCACGTCAGTCCGTTGCTTACGTAGCCCTGACAGGTGACTGCCATTGGTGCCACTTGCACTGTGGTGTCAGTCCCACTTGATGAGCGTATAGGATGCGGTGCGAGCCGCATCGCTGCCTGCGGTAACATCTGATGTTATCGTGTCTCTTGCTTGTGATCAAGAAATACGCGAGGTGCGGTGCTGGCCGCATCGTCGCCTGTGGTGACTGTTGTTGTTATCCAGCTTCCTTGTATTGATAGAAGTGTTCACTGGATGCGGTGCGAGGCCGCATCGCTGTGAATACTTCCGTTATCATACACCAGATGTGATGCTATGCCGCATCACTCTACCGTTCTAATATTCCAGGTAAGTCCTCCATCACTGGACAGATTGGATTTAACCATTGTGTCGATGCGTTCCCGCACGGACATAAGTAGGTTGTTTAGCTAGTGAGGGTTTTGATAAGGGTAATGGTCACTCGCGGTCGATGCTGACGCGAGATCTGGGACGATACCCCTTCAAATATATTTTTGGGCGTCTTCTTTCACTTTAGTTTTTATTTTATAATCATCATAAAAATATTTATTATCAAACCATTCATGAATTTATTTTTTAGAAGAATTTGAATATTTAACTAAGAACTAGTAAAAACTGATGGTGGTATTAAACAAGGTATTACTTATGCATGACCTATTAGTCTAGTGGTATGGTGTCCCTCTTTACAAATATAATATTGGGTTAAATTCTGACAAAAAGATAAAGGTGGAATTAAAGTGTTAAAAAATTGTCGTTCAAAAAAACAAGGTATTACTTGTTGATATTATTTTGATGGTGGCAGTGGCGTCTCTGAGAATTCACGTACCATGTTCGAGCTCGAAAAATGGGCCCATATGTCGTTCGTCCATCCAGTTTCCTACCGCGTATTTCTTTTTTTTTTTTTAATTATTTTAGTATTGAATTGGCCCAATAACCTATTGTTAAGTTGGGTAAATTATAAAAAAATACAAATATTTTGATAATGGGCCTCTATATTAGATTTGTTATGTGTGTACAATTTTTTTTTCAAAATAACATATATATATCGAATTTTTTTTAAAAATCCCGTGCCCCTCGAAAAATCGGGCCTTGTGCAAAAGTCCTCCCCGCACACCTAAAGAGCCGCCCATGGATGGTGGGGCAAGGACCTGGGACACAAAGGAACTCAAGTAGGGTCGTGAATTGAGTCGTGTTAGATTAGGATCATGCTCTGACTTGAAGTTAAGCGAGTCACCTCAGCTCGACTTGTTTGTTTTAACGAACTAAAACGTTGAACTCGAGCTTGTAAACAGCTCGAACCAACTCGTTTATTATTAAAACTAAAATAAAATTGTATCTTAAACAACCAAAGTTGTATATCCCATAGAACTATTGTTATTGTCTATTCCTCCATTTTTAAACCGACTTGCTACAAAAGATACATTTTCCGACATCAAACTTGTAAGTGATTATGATTGGACAAATTTTTAAACCCCGACTTGCTACAGAAGATACATTTCCCGACATCAAACTTGTAAGTGATTATGATCGGACGAAATTTTGTTGATGTTGCAAGTTTTTTTATGGTTTGATCATTTTAGGGTTATGTGTATGTGTAGGGCGGATACGGATCAAAACAAGATGAATTTAGTGTGAGAAGGATAAGAAGCCACTTGTGACTTTAATTGTTAAGATTAAGAGATGACAAAAATTTGTAATTAATTACAAGTTAGTAATGGTTGGAAAGGGTAAAACGGGGAATTCGCCTTGCATTAACATTTTTTTATTAATTAAGTCCACTATTTTTTTAAACTAACATTTAAATGCTTCATTTTTTTAAATTATACCAAAAAAAATTGAACAAAAATTATACCAAATAATCAATAAGTTTATTACCTTTATTACAAGTAAAATATTATTATACTTTTTTCAATGTCATTTCTTTTAAAACATGTAAAGCACTATACGGTACAAAGTATTGATATCTTTTGTTATGTTTTGTTATGTGTTGTTATACCTGTTGTAAATACGCTCGCATTTAAACCACTCATGTACACATGTTGCCACCTCGTTGCTCAAAACAAATGATTAGTTAAGACGGAGACGATAATGTTATGTAATTAGCTGAAAATTAAGCAAGGAAAGCCTAAAATATTATTTAAAATTTAAACATCTATAACTTTTATATAATTCAATATTTCTTTTTCTTTATTTTAATCATACCATATTTTTCACTTGTGTTTACTTTTTTTATGAGATTCTGTTTCCACCATTTTTATAGCTCAAATACTTTTATATACTTATTTAAGTAAAAAAAAAAAGCTTATACCATAAATCAAGCATTTTTTTCTGTTTAGTATGTGTATAATGTTAACGGATTTTATATAAAACTAGTTTTTCAGTGTAATACAATGTGTGAATAACTGTGTTGTTATACTAATTTACAAGGTAATATTGTGTGTTCAATTCCATTTACAAACGCATGTTTCTGATGTAATAACAACGCCAAGTAAAATGACATAATAACACAGTTATTTACTTGGTGTGTTTTTGAAAAAAAAATCATTTTTAATAAAAATAAATATGCCAATACACACTAATGATTTTTTTTCAAACTTTATATGCTATTATTTTTTAAATAGTTAGGAGTATGTATATAAAAAGTTATTTGAAACTAAAATATTGGTTGCACTAGTAAATAGACGCAAATACCCTTTTTCATAAAATCCTCACACATACATATGTCGCCTCATCAATCATCGTTGCTTGGTTAACTTTTTTTTTTGAATTGCAAACTCGCACACCTCTAAATCTACTCCAAAATCTACATCTTTTACTCACATTAAGGGGGTGTTTGGGATTGCGTTTTCAACCTGATTATTTGATTATTGTGTTTTGAAATCGCAAAAAATCTATTTTGAGTGTTTGGTAAAAAAATAATAAAAAGTGATTTTTTACGTTTTGTAGAGTTCAAAAAATGATAATCCATAAGTAGGTCACCCCTTGCTGCAGGAAAACGTGATAATCCAAAAACTGATTTTTTACGTTTTCACTTATGTATTTTTTTAAAATATATATACTTGCCAAACACTCAAATAGTTGATTATCTGATTATTGTGATATCAAACAACATAATCAAATCCAAACAATGTTGATTATCTGATTATTGTGACATCAAACAACATAATCAAATCCAAACACTATCTTTCTGCAGCACGTTTTGTTACAGCTAATTATCTGATTCTGATTATTGAAAACGCATAATCTATTTTCAAAACTCAACTCCAAACACCCCCTAAGACTTGAACCATCATCACTTAAAACTTAAAAGAGATACAAATTTTAACACCTTGATATTATTTAACTACATGTCTTTTTGATCAAATATACTTTATACAAAACTTAAACCTACCCATGTATAAGTAATTTTCATGTAAAAATATATTATATGATCCCTTATTATTTCCAAGGCTGCGAAATTCATGTAAAAATATATTATATGATCCCTTATTATTTCCAAGGCTGCGAAATGTAAAAATATATTATATGATCCCTTATTATTTCCAAGGCTGCGAAGAAATATTTTACTCTTAACCATACCCAATCCCACTACTCAAAAGTTTAATACTATTTACTTTGTAAACAAACCATGCTCTCTAATCCAGCCAAACCAACGTTCAACTTACGCGGTGCAATCCACAAACAAACACGTTTGATATGATGCAACCCATTTTTATTTCATAAATGTTTTATGTCACAATCCCTGACCTTATTCTGGGTGGGAGTCAAGAGCAGATACAAAAATGATACCAGTGTTTATTAAAATTATCACAACGAAAATTTATTAGAACCGGATGTCAGGAAAAAATATCAGAGTTTTCAAAACACTGTAGTTTTCTTTTCATAAACTGTAGGATAAAACCCATATTTACATAAGTGATTTTCACCGGGATAAACTCTTGATTACAAAACACATTTTATTTAGATTTACATAGCCACTTATTTAAGCTTGAGTGCCTCATAGCACCTTTTCTTCTCTTCACATTAAATCATCTGAAACGCGTTTTAAAAACATTTGATCAGCGAAAAATACTAGTGAGTTCATTCAATTCGTATAAAAGACACAGTTTTGTAATTACAGCATTAAGAGTTTTTACATTTGTTTATATCTTACTATTACCCAAAGGTATTTATCACAAGGCAATTCCCATGACTGTGGTCATATCACTGTTGGTCATTCTTCCAACTAGTGAAGCTTATCAAGTAGTGTATACAAAACCCCACATACTGACAGTGAGTTCTCAGTAAGAATACAAAAAACTTAATCACTGTAAATACAATTAGAAAACATCTAGGGTTTTGAAAGCATTTAATAAAAGATAACATCTCAAATTGTAGATTTAGGGTTTTTAGTGATAGCCTTCTGGTCTATGTCTTGGGTTCCTAGTTAAGCACACAATACAACACGTATTAGTGTATTAACTCAATTCAAACTTTAACGATAATCACGAGATCAAAACCACAACGTAGACAACAAAGTATAACCTTATTCAGGCAATACTTAAACATCCGTTGATTTGGTTTCAGATCAATCGAACAGGGTATCGTACCCGTGATTAGGGTAGCATGCTGATTACGGGGCAGAGTTTTATAGCTTCGGGTAGTATAGCAGTACTACGAGAGAAAGAAAAGAAATGAGCAACTACGAATGTCCAGAACGCGTGCAATTTATAGTTGTAGTTCGTCCTCGTCGCGTCACGCGACCATGATCTTGGTTCACCTTCGTGTAGCGCGAAGGGGGTAGCTAGGGCTTAGGTGTCTTGAGTCACCACGTGGTGCTATGTGTCCGCCGGCGATCAAGAGGGTGTCACGTCACGCGACCGTATTCTTTTATCGTCGTCGCGTAGCGCGACATGACACAAACTGGTTTTTCCTCGTTTTTCGTGTTGGTTTCCGTCGTACGTGTTCGAAGTCTTGATTATAAATTGTTATGGCCTTATTCGAGGGTTGTTATATTTTAAGATGGCCATTATTATAAAAACTAAATGTTAACGGGAACCTTAATCAACACAGTATTATCGATCTTGTGGAATAAATAATTTCTATGAGTAAGGTACCAAATTCGAAAAGCCCCACATTTGAATCATTGCATCAAACACAGTTCTTAAACTGATAATAGTTTTTCTAATAGTAACGAAAAATACATCAATACCTCAATATATCAAATTTACAAATTCAATAAGACAATTAATTATTAAATAAACATAATACGTCATCTAGGCTCGGTAGGATGTTAGCATAAATAGTATGCGAGCCTTCAATCCATGTCGTGGACCTCATATCAAGCATTAACATGTTCAACCTGACATGCGTGCTAAAAGTCAGCTACACTTAGTAGGTCATAGTTTTAACTTTTAATAAAACAAAGAGTTAATCATTTTAAATAAAACATTTTGTAATTATCATCAAACCACATTTTGTCATCAAACATGCACATCAACTTCAATCGCAAGTAAACATCAATTCGTAAAGCAAATATCAACATCAACGACCCAATACCATGTCAGACAGGCTTACACCGCCGTCATGCTCACAAGACCACGTCAATAATGCTAGCAACAAATTTTAACTATCAATCGTTTAACGTCAGTCATCAGTCATTTAGACTTACAAATTTAATCAATCAGTATTATTAACGTAGCAACAATCGAGTACTTCGGTAAGTAATACCATTTATCGTAGCATGTATATTAACCAAAATAGTAATAAAAGAGGCATCTAAAATTCACTTGTGAGTTAATTTCGTGTACCCTTTAAACGTACAATCTTACCCTCAGACTCCCAAATAGCTAGTCAAAGATACATATATAACTCATAAACAATACGCTCTCAACACAAGCGCAAAGTGAGACTTTGTGTTTGGGCAACATTACGCCATCCCATAAGACACATTGCGCAAAACAGCATTACGCTACACTAAGCATTACACGTTACTCATTTTGCGCTCATCATTGCGCATGTGAGGATTACTATGAGCGCTAGCAAGCCAAGCGCAACTCAACACATTGTGTGTCATTGATCAAGAAGCGTAAAGAGGCGCGCAACGTACCCGAGGAAAACCCTAGTCGCGCAAAGTGGTTGCTAATCTAAAATCTAAATTTGTTTCACATCAAGACCCTGCCTTTTTCATTGGAAATTCATTATAGCCGATCCATACCATCATTATGTGCATCAAACATAAAAAAAACATAACAACTTTTAAAGGACAACAAAAACTCGTTCCACGTCATCTCATGTTGCTTCTTATGCTTTCTTTAATCTTTTTTTTTCGTTTATCGTTGATCAAAAAGCTTTTTTTTTTTGTACAAAAGTAGCCTCATTTGGGTATATCTCATCAGCAATACAATATTTATGCTTGTATGTGATTCATTAACTTCAAATGGACAATTGTGTATGGTTCTATTTAGCACACTGTGTAATAAATGAGGCTTGATTGAGGACGTTGGTGTCTTAAGTTCATGTACTGATACCGTCATTCTATTGGACGATTCATTCATTCCCAATGTGTATATAGCATTCCAAGGAATCCATGTTTGAAATCATATGCCACATACCATATTTGTATATCGCTTTCAGCTGGTTTGCCCGAATTTTTGCGTCCATACATGCGAATAACACCAGTACAAAAGAGGTTTAAAACTTTAACGTGAAACTCTTGCAAACATCTTCAAATATTCATCACACGCGTCAGGAACTATCTCGTGTGCTAGTTAGCGTAATGCAGGTGTACACTTCTTTAATGGAGTGAAGTAGTGAACGAACGTTTGCATCTAGCATCCCATGCTTGTATAATACTTTAAAAAATATGTATTCTCTTTCCATGCTATCAACAAATCGTAACAATAATTCTTTTTGCATCTAAAACCCTATCCTGAAAATGTTGACACCATAGAGACAAGTTTCCGTGCTTGAAATCGTGATAAAAACAAGGAAAATGGTTTGACCAATTGTTGTCGCGACTTGGTTGGTAACTTCTAATGAACTAGCCTCGTCTCTGCTCGATGACGACATAAAATCTAAAGTTTTTGATGATGAATCCATTTACTATGAAAAAAAAACTAAAAGAAAGAATATTGAGATAAAAGAAGATTGATATGTATTAGTCTAAAAGTATATGTTGCTTAAAGGAACCGATGCGCAAGGGTTCTTTTGGCACCAGTACATCACCCCACCGTTCACCTTAGTCTGGGGGAGGGGGGCTTGAAAATGTGACGTTTTGGCGACATGTGGACGACACATCAACACGCGTTAAAAATGTGGCGTGGTGCAAAAACGGGAGAAGCGAGGCGGGGCATAAAGAATGACGTTATTCGACACGTGACATCCACTTTTTATTATTAATTTATTATTCAAAATTATATAAAATCTATTTAACTTAAAAAAAACATTAATACTAATCAAACAAATAACATTATAAACTATAATTTTGCAACATGTTTATGCATATACATGTTGTACCCTTTGCATAAATGGTGTTTTGTGCAGTAGATATATGTATCTTAGGTTTTTTTGTTTGTAACTTTTGCTGCTGAAGACAGGTGTCCTCTGAGGTGTACGTGTCCCAAACCATACATATCTTCTTTCTTCTCCTCCTGGTTATACGCCACAATTCCACCCCCACAATCAGATGGCAAAGAAACCGACGGCAAAGTCACGAAGAAACCGACATGGATACTTGGTTGTTTAATTTCACTTCTCTTGCAGATACCAGTGATAACCCACCAAGAAACCAGGTTTAGGTTTGCTCTTCTAAGTTCGAAATTCACCTTTAGATGCTTAGTAATTAGGGTTTTGATGCTAATGTCGATGGTTTTTTTGTGGTCATTCTGTTGTTACGTATCATTTTTGTAGTGTTTGTTGTTGATGTTTATTTTCTCGAACAATATTTAAACTTTGTCGCACAGGGTATTTGGGCATCTTGCCGCCTCCGACGATAGCCGTTAGGGTTTCGGCAAAATTCTGGTCAATCTTCAAATGTCTGACTTCACTGCAGGTAGTTTCAACTCAGTGTTCTAACATATGTGCTTCATTTATGGGTTTCGTTTTGTTAAGTTCATCTCATTTAAGAAAAACAATATAGAGACGGAGAGAAAAAGAAGAAGATTAGGCGATGCTTTTTGTTTAGTTAATCAGGAAATCCTTTTACATCTTATTTTAAATGCGTATATGTATCTTCTGAAATGATGATCCAACTTATAGGTTTTTTTTAGTATAATGTATGTGATTTTCAAAAGAATCAAGGTAATTATGTGCAATTGGAGCTTAATATGATGAATCCAGTTTGAGGTAGTTGTTATTAGTAATTAACGCTAAATTGCTTTATGTGCAGTTAGGGCTTTACTCAATTTCGACACTGAAGTGAATGAGTTTCTTCTATTTGGGTAGAATGTGGTAGGGTTAAAAAGTATTAGGAAATATTGTATTATTTGTTTGAATTTGGGGTGCATGCTGTTGATTTGGTAGCTATTACAAGTAATAATAATGACCTATTTTGATAAATTAAATTTTTGTTAGTTGTTGATTGTTTCTTCGTAAGAGATGTTAGGTACTTTTCGAAGCCGCCCTTCGAGCGACCAAGTCGGGGAATTCCAACGGTGATTTTGAGTTCACGGACAAGCTCGGTTCATCTGACGAAGAGACACGGGAAATCGGGAAAAGGCTATCCCCTTCGGTATCAAATTGTTCAACTTTATATACAAAACCTAGCTTCCGTATTGGGTAGGTAGGTATGTTTTGACTCATTAGGCTATAACCTAAAAGTAGAACTTGCATTTCCAAAGAACTAATATGGTATTCATTTGTGTTTTTGGCAGTGAAAAAGAAGCTAAGAAATCAATGTACTCGATATCTGCAAAGTATTAATATGCTTTCAGTTGCAAGATCCATGGAAAGTGATTCATAGACTCAAATTTAACGTTCTAATTAGTTTACTTTTTATATATCTGTTTGCTTGGTAGTTGAAGTTTACTGTAGTGGGATCACACTTTTTGTTTGCAGCCATGTCCAATGTTAGATCGATTTTGGCGGATTCTCGTATTTCTTTTGGCAATAATGATTATAGAGGTATGTGTTTATTATGCTTTAACCTTCATCAAGGTTGTTTTTTTTATCGTGCTTTAAGTTCTCATCTTTAATAGGACTGTTAACTCATGATTTTAAAGAAGGTAGCCACTATTTGTTATATACACGCCATTTTTAAAGTTTAATAACCTTTGGAACAACATATTTTTATGTGCGACCTTTTAGTCCATAGATTTGTCAAAAGCCGAACCAAGATTGAATGCGTTTGTTGCAAAATGAGTTTATAAAGAAAATAAAAAATGTAATGTTTGACTTTTGTGGGTCAAAATTTACCCAATGTTTGTTTAATCTAAATATATTTCATGAATTTGTTATTTATAGCTTTCATATAAGATTAGAGCTAACATATTGTTGGTAACCCGGGTTGTATCAGTATTAAATATGACCAAGTCTGACCCGTTTCGACCTCTAAAGAATTTATTTTTAGACTGATCAATGACATATATGCATAAGGTGTGAATTTCTGATGCTACATAAAAGATGGTTACGAACCTAACACGAAATTCACGGGTTTAGGCATAGTTATTAAAGGCACTAGGCGCAGTCAAGGCGCGTAGGCCTCGCCTAAAGCGTATAATGAAAAAATTTTAAAAATATATTATGTATTCGAAAAGGAATACTATTCTTCAAATAAAATAAACAAAGTCTATTATCTCACACCTTATATCATCTAATTAGTACCAAAATATTAGTGTATTAGTGTAGAAAAGTAGGTTTCCTTGATTAAAAGTAGAAATTGGCTAGAATCTTTTCAGAATTTAGCCGGAAACTCTCCGGAATCTAGGAATCTTGCCGGAATGTGCGCCTGAATAAATGGGTCAAAAACATTTAGTTTATCATTGGCTGAATCTCTTTGGTAACATCTTTAAGATATAATTATTTTTATATTACACATGAAAGGACTCACGGCAATAAAAAAAGTTATTAAAAATAATGTACCTCCATACTGAGATTGTTTTTGTATTCATATTTTCTACAGATATGCAAGGCACATACATAATTGCCATGTAAGATTTTTTTTTAAACTAAAACCCATTTTTATTTACTACATGATTGAAGTTTAAACACATACATAATGCATAGCTCTTAGATAGCATCATGATTACGTTAGTGGAATCAATTACACATCTACTTCTAACAGCTCAAAAAGATACATGTGCTTGTCGTTATGTATGTGACTGAATTTTTCAAAAGTCAGTGTCAATAAGACTAGATTTGATTTCTAATCAAATTTTTATGTCCCTTCTAATGAAGGCATTGGTAGCAACTTGATAAGGAAAATAAATCTAGATTCTAGACCGAAGACGAATTCATTTGGATTTTATAAAATCTCAACACTTCAACTAGATGGCAATTTGATAACAATCATGGGAGGGTTGCTTTGTTTTTGACACATTAACTTGCTTTCAGGTGAATCCACACACATCAGCTGAAAGTATGCGACTTCGGATATAAGCTGCATGCACAGTTTCAGGTTATATCCACAATTGTAAGCAACTACGCTTTCTACACATGTTACGAAGCTGAAAGTATGTCTTAATGTCTATACTTTTGAGAATTATGTGTTTAGGGGGTGTTTGGTAACAGTTTTTACCTGGTGTTAGAGAGTAGCAAGACTCTTGGTATGCATATGAGATTGTGTAATGACACTATTAGATGGGGGGATTCAGATAGACCACATAGTAATGTCTGCGATCAATGCACAACAAATAGGAGTCTTTGATAAGCAAACAAGTACCAAAAATCCTAAAAGAGGCAAGTCGTAATGGAAAGAAGGCGGCTTTGTCGAATTGAATTCGTTTTTGTTGAGCCAGTTGAGATGCGGCACTCTGATTGAAGTTGTACAAGTCTTTTACGCTGTAATGTTGTTTTCATTATGAAACATATTTGCATGTTGGTGTAATTTAAGTTGGTCGATGCTTTAAGTTCTGTATTGTAGTGCGTTTCACATGGTTAATGTTTGATGTCATATAACCTTCACTGATGCAACCGGTTCCATCTAGCGTTTGTGTATGCTGCGTCTAAATTTCTAAGCCCCCGGCCGCAACGCGGCGGGAGTTCCATCTAGTTAACAATAAAACATTACATAATTTAAAAAATAAAAACATTTAAAAAAACACATTACATAACTTAAAAAAACGCATTACATAACTTAAAAAAACCGCTACTAACATAACAAAAATTAAACGTTAACCTAAACACACTTAACCAAAGAATCTTAATATTTGCCATGCCATGACGTGTTTGAAGTCATGGTTGTACATGGTATTGTACTCAATTAGGGTGATTTGGATGGCATCGTCTTTGTTGAGCTCACCATCGTCGTTGTCCACAACGTCGACAACCATCTCAAATTTCGAACTATCAATATGAATCATCCAAAAACGTGAACAAAGTGCGTCCATGGTTCGTGTGACCTCACCACGCTAGATGAGGCGGTGTTCCTCAACCGTGTCGGCTAAGATGGCACCACCCACCCCTTACCCACACTGGTTACCGAAATTGGTTAAAAGACCGTTTTACGTGATTAAAAAAAAACAATATATTATTCTTTTCCTTCCTTTAACAAATAATTATTAAACGTATTGATGTGACGAGCGAAACCAGATTTAGTCTTCTTCCCCTTCCAATCCAAACAAAGAGAATAATAATAATAACAATAACGAGTAAATAACATAAATAAAACCAAACCCTTTCTTGACTGACGACTCTCTTAACTTTGATCTTTCATTCAACTCTCTCATCATCATCATCATCATCATCATCTTCATCTTCTGCATATTATTATTCTTCAATTCAATCGTCAAACTCAAAGTAACCGATCATGAAGAGCCCGTTCAGAAAAGTCCGTGGCCTAGGGCTACACAAACGACACCGTATTCAACGCTCTTCCGCTCAATTAGACGAGCTCACGCAAGCTACTCAGGTTTTGATTTGATTTACTCCTGTTGTTGTTACAATTACCACTTCATTAACAATATATCATCGGTTTCTATGAGATATTTGTTGACTGATTTAAATCTAACTATTATTTTAACCTTTATGTTTGTCTGTATGATTAAATCTCAAATCGGATTTGTGTTTTTTTCTTAACGGAACAGGATCTTATTTATTTATTTATTTATTTGCAATTGATTGGTCAATTATGCGTACTGAAAGTTGAATTAAAAGGCTTTTTTTACACGTTGAGGTGTCTAGTTTTGTGAATTTTGTTAATTTTGTTTATGCAGGATATGCAAGATATGAAAGATTGCTATGACAGTTTACTTACGGCTGCTGCGAGCACCACCAACACTGCTTATGGTAGTTAATTGATGCTTTCTTTTTATAAGGAATAGATGAATAATTGAAGTTTTTTCGTTGAAGATTGATGTTGTTTTATGCATTTTTTTTTATTTGAGTCTAACTTAAATGGAATTTAGTGAAACTAGCCGCATCCTGCTGATTCGATAGGTAGGGCTGCAAACGAACTAAACGTTCGGCAAACAGTTAGTGATTTATGATTGTCTTTCCGGTTATAGGAATGACGTAAGGTTCGGCAAACACGGGAAGTCCGTTTGTGTTCGTTCGTTTATTAAACAAATGAACATGAACAAAGAATTTCGTTCGTTTAGTTAAATGAACGGACATGAGCAGAGTCCGCGTTCGTTCTATTATGTTCGGTAACATGTTTGTTTGTGTTTGATAGTTCATTAGTGTTTTTTGTTTATAAATATTATTTAAATACTTCAAAATTCCGACAAATAAAATATTTAATAAGTGTCCGTGTATTATATATTATGTTCATGAACGCTTATTTGTGTTCATGAACATTAGTTTGTGCTCATCAACGTTTGTTTTCGTTCGTTACCTAAAATTAACAAACAAACACAAACAAGTTCATTTCTGTAACAAACGAACACGGACATAAAATCTCGTTCGGTAAGTGTTCGTGAACACATATATTTCTGAACAAACGAATACTAACAAGGTCTTGTTTGTGTTCGTTCGGTTCGTTTGCAGCCCTATCGATAGGTGTCTACATGGTTCTAACTTTTACTTTGTTACGTCTCCAAATAATTACCTAAATATTAATGTTACTGGGAACATTGAGAATTTCAATACGGTGCTACGGGTTAAAATCATCTATCTGTCATTAAGAAACATTTGACTCGTATCTAGTTCTTAAAAGTATGATGGTTATGCATGCCACCTCAGCTGTCCCCAAATAAGCCAAATTATCGTCGTTGTCTTCATGCATCTTGCTAACACTGGCTATGTGTTTCAGAATTCTCAGATTCGTTACAGGAAATGGGTAGTTGTCTTCTTGAGAAAACTGCACTAAGTGACGATGAAGACAGTGGTGAGTATAACTTGATGATGTTTCGATATTCAGCAGATTAATCTTTCATGTTAAATATCGTATAGCGGACATGTTCAAGTTCAACTCTTATCTTGTTCTAGCTTTATTCATGCCCTCATAATTTGCTACACACATGCTCGATTTGCAGGCAGAGTATTGCTAATGCTTGGAAAGGTGCAATTTGAAATCCAGAAGCTGATTGATAATTACGTAGGCTCTCAACTTGTTGTACAATACACGCGAATCATTTTTCTAATTTTCTTTAAATGATAGTTTTTATAACCGTTATAATTTTCTTTTTCAGCGAACACATATTTCCCAAACACTCACGGTTCCTTCACAATCTCTTCTAAACGAATTGCTTAATGTTGAGGTCTGTAATTTCTAATCTCATAATCGTTACATACATGTATCATTTTATTTTATTTATATACATATTTCATACCCTGTCCTACCTTCTGCAGGACATGAAAAGACAATGTGATGAAAAAAGGTGCGAAATGATCATTTCCCTTTTCCAATACATTTGCTCATTTAATTTTATATAAATTTACACCTTTTATTTGTATCTACAGGACACAATATGAAGCGTTGAAAACACAATACGAAAAGGGAAAGATGAAAGGCAGTAAAGTAGAACATGTTTCTTCTCGCCAGCTGCAAACAGCTTGCGATGAATTTGATGAGGGTGCTACGGTATTTATTTTCCGCATGAAATCTTTGAAAAAGGCTCAATCTCGTAGTCTTCTAACACAAGCAGCTCGCCACTATGCTGCTCAGGTTTTTATCGTTAATATTCATTAATATAAATAATAAACTATATGATTTATAAATTCTTCTATTGGTTAGACATCTAACACGTTGGGAAACAGATGTCGTTTTTCAGAAAGGCGCTCAAATCACTGGAAGCAATCGAACCACATGTTAAGTCAACGACTGAACAGCAGCATATTGACTACCACTTTAGCGGGCTTGAAGATGACGATGATAGAGATTCTGTATTTCTTTCTGACGATGAAGATGAAGATGACGATAGTGATTATAATGACACATTTGAAGACACTGAATTGAATATTGACCCCCACACGAATGTTACGAAGAACGACGTTTCTACCTCAGGAAACTCAGTAGAGGCAAGAATTTTGTTTTTACTACGACCCACCAAGCTTTATAGTTTATACATACTTATATGATACTGATTTGCTACTCTCTGTGGTTTCTTTTCTGCAGGTGGGTGATGAAGACATTACATTTCCGCAAGTTCCTGTGAAATCGGCAATGGTAAAAGAAGCATCTTATTTTCTTGTGTTTGAATATTTTGGTGCATTAAATTTTGCTCGTCTTTTTTTATGAGTAAAATGCCATTTTCGTCCCTGAGGTTTGGCCAGTTCTGCGGCTTTCGTCCAAAGGTTTGTTTTTCCGCATCTGGATCCGAAATGTTTGAAATCTTGTCATTTTCACCCGGCTTTTTAACTCCGTTCATTTCTCTACGTCAAGTCATGGGTGTTTTCGTCTTTTTACCTATATTATTTTTGTTTTTTATTTAGCAAGGGTATTTTGAATACTTGTACATTATGCTAAATGCATGTACATAAAGCGAAAAAGTACGAATTGCCCTTTAAGTTAACAAAAAAGACGGAAATACTCCTGACTTAACGGAGAAAAATGGATGGAGTTCACGAGCCGGATGAAAATGGCAAGATTTCAAACCTTTTGGATCCAGAAAAAACAAACCTTTGGACGAAAGCTGCAAAATTGACCAAATCTCCGGGACAAAAATGGCATTTTACTCTTTTTTTTCTTTTTTTACACCACAAAATGTTTATACTTTTAGACTTGCAGGTAAATATGAACAGAAGTAACTCAACTATTGATATTAACAAAGGATACAAATCCGCTCCACTTTCGATGGAGAGTAATTTAGACCCATCTGAACGGTACCGTCAGATGCGACAGTCGTCTGCACGAAAGCTGAACACATACGTTCTCCCGACACCACTCGAGAAAAGATCAGTTACTTCAGGAATCGAAAGTCAAAGTCAAGGTTTAGCACCTAAACCGAAACCACCAACCAATATATATCATTCAATGCCGCTAGAAAAGATGTCAGGAAAACCGACTCCACTACCCGCCCCTCAAACAGTACACTCCTCATCTCAAATTGATCCACACTCGGCAAAGAAAATTAAAAGATATGCTTTTTCTGGACCGTTGACTGGTAACTCACATTCAAACAAGATTCCGTTATATGCCAGTGGTCCTATTGGGTCTACAGCACGGCATATGCCTGTATCTGGTTCGGTTTTACCGACTAGTTTGACTCAGCCACTGTCAGCTTCAGAAGCGTACCCGTTAAGTGCTAGTATGGCGTCGTTACCTGTGATCAGTGAACTCCATGAACTCCCGAGGCCGCCTGCGAAAGTGGACTTTAAGAAACCTTCGAAAGTCGGGTTTTCTGCTCCTTTGATCACGTACAAATATGGGCCGGATACAAGCATGGTTTCACCTCCTCTGTCACCAATAGACTTTAAAGTTATCTAATGATCACTCCTGCTGAAAATTCTACTTTATCCATCATGGGTAAGCATGCTTCTACTTTACATTTGTTAATATTTGGTGTATTGGATTTTAAAACTTTATCTTTAAATATGAAAGAGTAAAATGCCATTTTCGTCCTTGAGGTCTGGTTAATTTTGCGACTTTCATCCAAAGGTTTGTTTTTTCGCATCTGGATCCAAAAGGGTTGAAATCTTCCATTTTTATCTAGCTCGTTAACTCCATCCATATTTCTTCATAAAGTCAAGGGTATTATTGTTTTTTTTTTTTTTTTGGTTAACTTAAAGGGCAATTCGGTCTTTTTAATACCAGTACATTATGCTAAATGCTTGTACATAAAGTGAAAAAGACCGAATTACCTTTTAAGTTAACAAAAAGATAGAAATACCCCTGGCTTAACGGAAAAAAATGGATGGAGTTAACAAACTAGATAAAAATGACAAAGATTTCAAACCTTTTGGATCCAGTTGCGAAAAACAAACCTTTGGACGAAAGTCGCAAAACCGGCCAAACCTCAGGGACAAAAATGGCATTTTACTCTATGAAATTTGAAAATATTTCAACTTTAAGTTTTAAAGTAAATTACAGACTAACAGTAGGTGTCAAGTTGGATACATTTGGTTTTATGTACTATCATAAAATGTTAGAACATTTAAGGATTTATAAAGTATAAACTCACTGTTAGATTTGTATTCTGGATCTTGAAGGTGATTTAATTCGATGTTTCTGTTAAATTGACAGGTCGTCGGGTATAATATAATATAATTTGGCGCTAAAAGTTACGGCAGGAGCTATGTGGGAAGCGTTCTAAATTTACTATTGAGAATAGAGACATCAAAATGTAAATAACTTCCATCATCCAAGGAAGCAACAACCTTCTCTTTTGACCTTTTTTTTTGTAGTAATATCCTAAAGCTTCTAGTTTTATTATGTAAGTATGCACACAAAGTAACTTTCTGTTACATATCTTGTTATCTTTATCTTTATATATAATATATAAGAAACTATGTTGACATCAGCAGCATTTCTAATATATGGATACAGCAATTTTAATATTTTACAGTGTAGAAAATCTGAACCTTTTCAGTGCGTTGAAAATGAAGCTAACCTTGATTTTTTTTTTTTTCTTCTATATATTGGTGTTTGTTATGCGTTTAAAAGATGTCTAATAAAAGTAGTCAAGTTGTTTACATTTTGTCAAAAAACTACACCCATAGAGGAAAAGAGTCTAAAACGGCCACTCATATTTAGGTTCAAATCAAGTCAAATATTATTTCCTGTAAAGTACCAAGTGAAAAGGTTGGTTTATTTCTAAGAGAATGAAAAATTTTCAATGTAGGTATTAGTTTTACCGAATTATTTGATTTTAATTATTTAAGTTCTTAACGATAACTTTGAATAACTATCTCTAAACGCGCTCATAAATCGCAATCAACTATTCCTAGAAAAAAGATGTTGGTTATATTACTTTTAATCAAATTAACACAGATGGATAATTGAGAAAATAAATTAGTCATGAGATATGTTGATAGAAAATATGTAAACATCTAAAGTTCTATATCGTAAGCAACGATTTATGGTATTTGAACAAAGCTAATAATGAAGTAACAGGTTAACTATGAAAACACCAATATAACAATACGTATAGTTGATTTATTTTGGAGTACGTATTTTTAACTTGTAAAAGTGTTATTGCTGGGTGGGTTGTCAAAACTATGCACTTTCAAGAGCTCTAATCGTCTGATAATAGGTTGGTGTACATTAACTCGTCCAGTGGCGGATATAAAAGATCCCACATAGAGGTAACGTTTCAATAAAAAAGGGTAACGAAATCGAAAAAACGTCAATTTTTTCTAAAATTTACACTACCGTCGGAGCGTCAAGGGCCAATGGAGGTTACCCCTTCTATCACTCTAGGTCCGCCCCTGAACTCGTCTCTATCAAAAAATCTCTGATATAATAAAGCACTCATGATACTTGCTACATACCATGTTATATAATAAAACTCTGGAATGCATTGAGGCACACGAGACCAAAAAAAACAAACATATAAAACGAGACATGCACGTAACGGCAAAGTCGTTCAAGAAATGAAATGAATTCTTAATATGCCCGACTTTCAAACATTAGATTTCTCGACAATAGACGAGTAAAGACGTCAGAGATAAGAGCATACATACCCGCCGACAAAACAAACACAGAATAAAGATCCTGAGCATTCTAGAATTTGTTTAAGCAAACAAGAACTGAGCCCAACATACTAAGATTCTGATGTCTCAAATAACTTCTCAAGATCAGCAACAGTGCTTTCAGCTTCAGTCACTTCAGGTCCTTCCTTTTGCTTTGCTTCTTCCAGCTCAGCCTAGTATACACTTGATCGTAAGTCAATCGCATATTTTATCACACAAATATATAGAGGTGGCAAATCGAACCAACTTAAAATACGAGTATCCCATAACAAGGTAACATAAAACTCAAATAACAGAGTACCAAACTACCAAGATACAAGTAAAATAATGGATATAAATTTATTCGAGTGAGCTCCCTTAAGCTCGACAAAAACTAAATAAAGACCCAAGTACCAAACGTATGAAGCCCATCCAACATCGCTTATTCTTGCAAAACATCTGGTCCATCCATTTTAGTGCTTATGTAGTGCACTAGAGCCTACTTCCTGATCATATTAGATGCAAAAATGGTGGAGGGCCGCAGCGATACTGATGTGCAAATCGTTCATCTGACTTGGGTATAGGGCATAGTTGTCAATAGTGGTCTCTATAGCGAATAGCGTACCGTATAGGTCGAAGGTCGCCACGGGGGGTATGTAGCCATAAATAGCGGGATTTCAGTTTATTTTTTTAAATATAAATAGTGATTAAATATAGCTATAAAATAGCTGGATTTTAGGTTTTTGTTAAATATACATCTAAAATAGTGTATATACCAGGGTATTTTGATATAATATACATATAATTTTTTTTTTAAAAAAAAAATTCTAGTGTATTGCTATTTATAAAATAGCGCCCGCTATTTATCGCTATATAGCATATAGGTACCTTGTCGCTGTTCGCCATTTGCAACTATGGTATAGGGGTGAAAGACTAATCGAACCATCTAGTAGGGTGAAAGTCACCTAAAGTGTACTTTAAATGAACACAACCTCTTATATCCATTGTTACAGGAAAACAAGATCACTATTGTAATAACACTGTCGATAAATATTGTTATGTTAAGTGCTATTTTAGTTATACAGATTTCAATCTAACATGTGTCCAAACAAGAAAGGTTACACTCATAGTTATTAAAGGCGCTAGGCGCATTCAAGGCGCATAGGCCTCGCCTAGGGCCTAGGCGCAAGGCGCAAAATTAGCGAGGGCCTAGGCGCAAGGCGCAAAATTAGCGAGGGCCTGAGAAAAAAAGAGCGCACAATGAAAAAAAATTAAACATATTTTATGTATTAGAAAAGTAATACTATTCTTCACATAAAATAAACAAAAGCTATTATATAACATTTATTATCATCTATTTATTAGTGTAGAAAAGTAGTTTTCCTAAAATAAAAGTAGAATTCTGGCTGAAATATTGCCGGAATTTACAGGATTTGGCCGGAAACTCTCCGGAATCTAGGAATCTCACCGAAATTTGTGTTTGAATCATCACCTGGAGAATTAAAGCGCAATTGCCTTGACTTAAAGCGCAATTGCCTCGCCTAGCTTGGAAAATGGGCCTAGGCGCAAGAGGCGATGGCTTTTAATAACTACTTACGCTTTTATCCTATGTAGGGCTGCAAACGAACCGAGCGAACAAGAACAAGACCTTGTTCGTGTTCGTTTGTTAAGAAATATATGTGTTCACGAACTGTTCACAAACACTTACCGAACGAGATTTTATGTTCGTGTTTGTTTGTTAAGGAAATGAACATGTTCGTGTTCGTTTGTGTTTGTTTGTTAATTTTAGGCAACGGACGAAACAATCATTGAGGAACACAAACTAATGTTCATGAACACAAATGGAAACAAACGAATACAAACAAGCGTTCATAAATAGAATATACAATACACTGACACTAATTAAAAATGTTCATGAACACAAAGGGAAACAAACGATTGAACGAATACAAACAAGCGTTCATGAATAGAATATATAACACACTGACACTAATTAAATATTTTATTTGTCGTAATTTTGAAGTATTTAAATAAAATATAAAAACTAAAAACACTAACGAACTATCAAACACAATCAAACATAAATGAACACGTTACCGAACGTTCACAAACATAAATGAATGAACGTGGCCTCTGTTCATGTTCGTTCATTTAACTAAACCAACAAAATTTCTTGTTCGTATTCGTTTGTTTAATAAACGAACGAACACAAACGGACTTCCAGTGAAACGGTTCACGAACTGTTCGCTGGTTCGTTTGCAGCCCTAATCTTATGTTATAGTTTTTCTGAGATATTTCTCTATAGCAGACACCAAGCTTTGCCCAGACATTTATCATCTCAATATAATCAGTAAAAACCATATTAAATTCATAGAATTAATAAACCACACTACAATAACAAAAACTAATAATAATGATAACCAAATACCAGTATTCCTTTTAGGTCAGCTAGTGAGGACTCCAAGCGTTTACGACAATCAGGAATCATCATCCTCGATTCCGCCAACACATTTTCCTGTTCAAATAAACCATTAAGAAAAACAAAGTCTTACAAATACAATGTGTGTTAAACAAGTATATGAAGTTGACCTGTTGCTTAAGATCATAAGGATCAGCACCCTTCTCCTTCATGTCAGCCGTCTTGGCTGCTTCCCTCTCAACCTCTTTCTCGTAAGAGTGTAGCTCCTTCACAATACGTTTGCATGACGCTGTTTTGATTTTCAGATTTCTAATAGTTGCCATATTTCCTTATTACAGTACCGGTTGTCTGTTGTCTATCAAAAAAAAAAAAAGTTATTGTACAAATGGGTCCTAACATACAACATACAAAATATCCTAACGTAAGAAGTGAAAGAGGGTTTTTTTTTTTTTTGAAATTTTATTTCCCTATTTATTAAGGACGTATTTTAGTCCCAGAATAAAAAAAAAAAATCATAAATTTTACACTAGTAGAGTAATTATGTAATTCTACTACTGTAAAATCACGAATTTTTATTTTATTATTTTTTTTTTATTTTTTACATTTTGCAACTAAGGGGCTGTTTAGCAACTTCTGAATGGTTAAGTGCTGAACCAGAACCAGTAAGAGGTTTGAACCATTAAGAGCCAGTATAATGTTTAACCGTCTAGAGGCAAATGTCTAGAGGCAAATGTCTGACCAATTCAGATTAGAGGTCTTAACCATTCAATTCAGACTCAGTACAATGCTTAACCATTCAGAGGCCAATGTCAGAACCATTCAGACATCTACTCACGCAACAAACAGTCTAGTCTGAACTATTAAGTGCTGAACCGGTAAGAACTAAACAAACAAGCTCCGTCATTCTTAAGTAGCAGGGAAAAAAATTCAAAAAGAAAAAAAAAATCGTTTCTTCACTTCTTACCTTAAGTTGAGGTACGAATATTTTGTATGTCACTTGTATTTCATCTTTACGCATCAAAAAAATAACACAAAATTACTTCACTTTTATAAACACAATTGCTTCAGATCTTATAACTTTAAGACTTGAGTTTATTTTGAAGTGGAAAAATGAAAACTATCCAAATATTACAAAAACCTAATTTTAATATTTTTAAGAATATATAACAAAGACCTAATTGTAAGAAATAGGGAACATAATGATCGACAAATTACTTATATTCGTACAACAAATGATATAAAAAGGAAGATGTGTACCTGCAATTGTGATCGGGTGATGATCGGCTGGTGCTCTTTGGCTCTTCTACTCCCTCACGCTTTTCATTTCGAATTCATTGGATTTAGATTTCATCCGACCCGAGCAGAATGTGGGCCGGACTCTGAGAATCTGGGTTGTTGGTGCCTGATGAACCGGTTTTCAACCTTTTGCGCTCCTATCCAACCCGACGGTATAGGCATAGGTTTGAGACTTTTATGTTGAGAACCGGTTCCAATCCATATTAATTTGGGCCCGATCCAAAAAAATGGTTTTAAGGTTCCAAAGCGGTTTGAACCAGATACAAATTGGTTTGAGTGGGTTGGGTTTTTCAACCCTAAAATCGGTTTATAACTCGATACGGTTTGGCCCATTTAAAAAAAAAAAATCAGTTCGGGATGGGTTCAAACAATTTTTTGTACACCTCTAGTTGGTACTTTTCCTTTTCTTTTCTGGAAAAATAATTTATATTAGTCAACCGGATGATTTCAGGCGCAACTTGCATTAAAAATCAATTCACGTGATTTTGCAAATCACCCAAAGTATTGAATTTTGCTTTACACAAATAAGACCTATTATGTATTCTTAATCATACTTTAGTACTTTACTGATTATGATTAGGAATAGGGGTCTGCACGGTTCGGCTCGATTATTAGCAGCATTAACCTAAACCCTAATCGAAGTCATCGGTTAATCGGTTCGGTTTATTCGATGAATAACCAAATCAAACAAGGGCTATTTTTTTTTTGCTTAGAAATACATGTAATGGAGGTATAAATACATGAAATAGATATATAAATATATGAAATGGAGGTATAAATAAATGAAATAGAGGTATAGATACATGAAATGAAAGTATAAAACATGAAATACATGAAATGGAGGAATAAAAGCTAGAAATATGTGAAAATATAAAAGGTTCGATCAAGTTAATTTCGGTTAACCGACGGTACAAAAAATAACCGACAACCGACTTTCGGTTAATTCGGTTTCGGTTAATTTCAGTTCGGTTTCGTCGGTTTTTAGTTCGGTTTCAGTTAACGATTCGGTTATTGCTCACCCCTAAATCCCTAATTATGAATCTCTTTTGTGTTAAAACTTAAAACTATTCATAAATTTGATTAGTTTTTCCGGATTGTCTCCAAACTTTTTCACAATATTTGTTGCGAGACATCATTGTATTAAAGTTTAAACAATCTTTTGACCTAGGCTATCAAAATGATCCATCCATTACATAGTAAAGTTATAGGTTCTATCATATTGAAACTTAAGCATATATGCCCAAAAATCTTTTATATATTTTCTCACTAGTAATTGTAGACACTAACGTAGGATTAGACTTATGTAATGGTTTCATTAAAAAGTAAAAAAATGATAAACATGTCACTATCACATAAGCATGATTGTTTTCACTCATTTTTCTTCCTCTAAAGTGTGTAATGGTTTCACATAAAAATTTATTAAGAAAATAATAAAAATTTAATAAAAGTGAGGCGTGTACCGTGATTGGTGAAAAGTTGAGAGACCCCAAACTTATCATTCATCCCATCCGCCCCCACGCCCATGATTCGGCTAACGGAGAAGGGGCACGCCCACAAAACCGCTCACCCGGGTTGGTGTCGTGGCGTGAATATGGCAACATGGCTACGGGCATTTCTGCGTTAGCCGATTACAGAAGGCTTTTGCTGTTAAATAATGCGGTAAGCATGTTTACAACTACTTCACAAATATTGCCCAAATGAGACTCTTTTCTTCTGTTCCAAATTTAGTGTTCTTTAGTTTTGATTCATAAATTAATTTAATTTTGTGTTTGTGTGCACATAAATAGGAAACACAAACCTACACACTTGAGTAGTTGAGTGTGTAATACCAATTGGTTGCAAGTTCAAGTTCCTTCAAAAACAAAAAAAAAAAGAACACACTTGACTTATTGACTTATATAATAAACTCAAGCAAGCTATACAATATGCAAGTTCTAATCATTATTCACTCAAAACTTACAACACAACACAATACAAGATCAAAGTGCTCATCCAAACATAACATAGCGAGTTGCAGCGTGCTTATATTTCATGATTATGCAGGCAATGCAAAACTCTGTTGACACCAACTAGGAGGATCCACCACAGCGCACGCATCATTCTTCTCAAATTCAGCAAGCTGCATCGACAACATTCATTATAATTCGCTCTTCACGTTAAAAGTAACACCTTATGAGCGAAAAGAAAGTAAAGAAAAAAAATGTATACCTTCTCGTTACAGTGAGGACAAAAGTGATACTTGTGCCAAAGGCAATCCATTGAAGGGCAAAGAAAGCATACTCCAAGCATGAATGGCATCATGCAACCAACGAAAGCAGCCAGGCTTATTTTTGATCTATTAAAGTATAAAAAAAATGTATTAGAATTGTTTCACTGAGGCTAAAATGATAAAAGGATAGTCATCTATTCAACAATATAAAGAAAAGAGTAAATTGCCATTTTAGTCCCTAAGTTTTTGTCCAAATTGCCATTTTAGTCTAAGTAGTTTTTTTTCTCCTCTGGGTCCCTGACTTTTCCTTTTTCTTGCCATTTTGATCACATTGCCTAACTTAGTCTAAAAACCAGGTTATAATCAGGGGTATTTTTGGCATTAAATTATTATGAGGTTTATAAATTATGTTGTAAACTACCCCTGGTTATCACTACACAACAGTTATGCCAAAAATACCCCTGGTTATAACCAGATTTTTAGACTGAGTTAGACAATGTGATCAAAATGGCAAGAAAATGGAAAAGTCAGGGACCCAGAGGAGAAAAAAGAAACTATTTGGACTAAAATGGCAATTTGGACCAAACCTCAAGGACTAAAATGGCAATTTACTCTAAAGAAAAAGTATCAGATTAATTAATTGTGGCTAAAATGATATAAAACCCAAAAAGGGTCAATTAGTGATCTATTAAACAATATATAAAAAAAGTATTTGGTATTCAAATTGATTAATGAAGTATGTTATTCTAAAATGATATGCAACCAAAAAAGGACGAGTCGGGAATCTTGCATCAATGATTTTAGGGGAATTGGCCAATAATAATCTCACCTAGACCTTATTGGCCATTAATAATCCCACCTCAGAATATTCCCCCCACCAGTCCCACCTTTCACCTATTTTTCCTACAATGGTCCCCCGTTAAAAAAACGTAACGGAGTTAAGCTTTTTTCAAAATTACAAACAGTTTTTTTAGGGCTTTTGATCAGAACGATAATACGAGTCCATTGATGTAAAACTTACTTCGAAATGGTGCTCCAAGTGACTTGATTTTGGTTAATTGGAAATTTAAACACCCGAATTGAAGCGCCGTTTTCATCGTTTGGAGCACCGTTTCGAGGCAAGTTTTACATCAATGGACTCGTACCTTCGTTCTAATCAAAAGCCCTAAAAAATCTGTTTGTAATTTGGAAAAAAGCTTAACTCCGTTAAGGTTTTTTAACGGGGGACCATTGTAGGAAAAATAGGTGAAAGGTGGGACTGGTGGAGGGAATATTCTGAGGTGGGATTATTAATGGCCAATAAGGTCTAGATGAGATTATTACATGATTTTAAAACATTTATAGTTCTCAAGAATTACATGATTACAACCCCTTGAATAATAAAAGAGTTTTTATCATGTTTAAGGATGATTAAAATGTTAGCACGCGCTACAATAATGGTTCTTGAAAAAGAAAATAGGGTCGGGTTTTCCCAAGAAATCTGTTCAACAAATCAAGTCTAACTTTTCACTACACAAGCAAAATAACATAAAAAAAAGATCAAATCCATAGTAAAAAGAGTAAAAATACTACACACATAAGAGTGCCATAAATATATCCGTCAACGTTATCTTCGATAACATTTCAGACAATTTCTTAATGTTACACGCACAAGAGATGGCAATGATTTTTCCAACTTTTAAGTTTCTCTAAATTCTTAAAACTGAAAGCCAATTTGTGGCTAGAGTCAGTATACAACTAAATGCAACAGTTAATTAAATAGTTAACAATCATAGACCTTCATATGTCATATCTTCAAGAAAACAAGAAACCCCAATTCCCAACAGACTAAGGGGCTGTTTGTTTACCTCTTAATGAGGCTCTTAATGGTTCAGACCTTTTACTGGTTCAACACTTAATGGTTCAGACTGTTTGTTTCACGAGCAGATGTCTGAATGGTTCAGACATTTGCCTCTGAATGGTTAAGCATTATACAGAGTCTGAATGGTTAAGACCCCTAATCTGAATTGGTCAGACATTTGCCTCTGAACGGTTAAGTATTATACAGGCTCTTAATGGTTCAGACCTCTTACTGGTTCAGCACTTAATGGTTCAGACCTCTTATTGGTTCAACACTTAACCATTCAGATGTTGCCAAACAGCCCCTAACTCCCTAAGTAAGGCTACATGGTGTGGTTTAACTAGCATAGGTTAGTTAGAGCGTCACGTCACTACCACTGGGGCTTTAAGTAACCCATTGTGGTTTAACTGTTATATTGTGATAACTGTTAAGCATGTTTGTTTACCTTCCACAAGCAATAAATTTTTCACGTATTTGATCTTCTAACCTATGTAGTTAATATCGCGATATATCACCGTCGGTTATCAGTTCCCAGGTGAGATATCGGTCAAAATATCAGTACCGATATTATCGGCGATATTGATCGAGATTTGACCTATACATAACCGATTTTCCCCATATCAGTACCTTTCTTCTTAGTTCTACCGTTCATCTTTCTTCTTATTGCTGCTATTAGTGATTTAAGTCTTAATTGTTAATCGTTAGTGTTAAATGTTAGTGTTTTACGTCTTAATCAATCTACTTCACAATGGAATTCTCCACATGAAATTAATAAGCAAAACCACATGTAGCCTCTAATAGATCAAATGTCAAAACCCAATTTTGTATAATAAAATCAATGAATGAATCCCCCACCCAATTACATTAGAAATAATATGAATTATGTGGGAAAGAAAAGAATAGAAAACCTGACGGTGGTGAGACCGGAGGTGCCGCAAAAAACGCAGTTAATGGGAGCAGGAGTATCTCTATAAATGGTCTGCTGAAGAGGAACACCTTTGGGATCTCCAACGACGGCGTTAGGGGGGATCTTGCCGGCCTGATACGGGTTGTTGTTACCCACATGATAGTTTGGGTTGTACGGGATCCCCATCACCGGCGCATCGTTCTTCTTATTCTCCATTGTTGCCGATCCGATCAAAGTCGCCTTTTTTTTTTAAATCAAATCAAATCAAATCAAATGATGGAAATTTTGTGGGTGTAGGTCAGCAGCGAAGATGGTCGTGGATGACGACGGTTTGGTTTTCACAAGTCCTGGCTTCTTCTGCTTCAATTTTTTTGTGAATGTTCCACCATCGAGAGTTTTAGGGCAGTGATGAAGCGTATAATTTTCCATTTTCGTAGCTTGAGGGAAATAATGGATCTCATATCAACACTTTCTATTAAATAATAATACAATTTTATTTTTGTAAGAGTTAAACGTGAATAGTTTGTAAATATTGCAGACTTGGTTACAAGACTTCAATAATTAGATGGTTGGTGTTAGTGGTTGCAATTTTTAAACTCGGATAATCCTTATATCTAATCTGTATTAGATTTCTAAGTTAAGCATATAATAAATGTCTATTTTACCCCTCATCTCTCTACCTTTAAAAAACCCAACCACCACAACACCACCGCAACTAACCGGAAAACATGTTTTAGGTCTCCTTTTTTTAATCCAACTACAACTACCTGTCACAACTCCACAAGAAACCCTGCCTAATTTAAAAAATTACAGCTGTCATACCATACCCTCTGTTCTCTCCCTTAAAACACAAAACAACAACAACAAGAAGTTTTCTGTCTCTTTCCTTCGGAAGTTCAAACACAACAAGCTTTCTACATTTCATTGAAAACACAAGCAAGGTTGTTTATGGTAGTTATATCGGAGGGAGGGTGGTGGTAACGGAGGTGGTGTGATGATATTGGTGGTCGAAGGTTGACGCGGGTGGTGACAAGGTGTTAACGCAGGAGGTTGACGCCGATTGTGATGGACGCCGGAGGTTGAAGCCGGTGTGATGATATCGGTGATCAGAGGTTGACGGATGGTGTTGAAGGTTGAGGAGGTTTGCAGGGGTGGGTGGTTGTGATTTCTGGTGGTGACGGGGTGAGCAGGCTGTGGTCAGGTTGTTCCATAGTGGTTCGAATAGTGGAGGTGAGTGTTGGAGATGGTGGATGAACATAAAAGGTTGTTTAGAATGGTGGTTAACAGTGGCAGAAAAGAGGTGCAGGTGTGTGGTATTGTAGGGTTTTTTGGAAAGAGTGAGAAAGAAGGAAGAAGATCAAGGGTAAAATAGGCATTTATCATATACTTAACTGGGAAATTTAACATAGGTTAATGATAAGGATCACCCGAGTTTAAAAACTGCAACTACTGGGACCAACTCTGTAATTATGAAGATGGTGGATGAACATAAAAGGTTGTTTAGAATGGTGGTTAACAGTGGTAGAAAGGAGGTGCAAGTGTGTGGTATGGTAGGGTTGTTTTGGAGAGAGTGAGAAAGAAGGAAGAAAACCAGGGGTAAAATAGACATTTATCATATACTTAACTAGGAAATTTGACATAGGTTAGTGATAAAGATCACATGAGTTTAAAACTGCAACTATTGGGACCAACTCTGTAATATAAAAAGTCTTGGGACCAAGTCTGTAATATTTGCAAACCACAAGGACCAACCAAACATTTAACTCTTTTTTTAACGTTGCAACAGTTAGTCACTCCTAATTCACACCAAAAAACTTCTGATCCACCCCTTGCTTAAAATTGAACTCGAAACCTCCCGCTAAGAGATAATAGTTTCTATCAAGTGAGCTAGCCAGCTAGCCCATATTGATGAATTATACAATTATATCGAGAGTAAATTAAACTTTTTTTGTTATTAAGATATACTAGTCATTAAGCTAAAGATTAAACTTTTTGTTAAAAAGAAATATTGGTCATAAAGAGTAAACTATTAAAATTGTTCCTAACATTTAGATACAATTATCAAATTTATTCAAAAACTTTTTTTTCTCAACTATACCACTACCGAGAATTCAAAATTGTTGTTAGATGCATCCACTTTTCTAACCTTATTAAAAATAAACCTTAAATAAGGGTATTTTGTCATTCTCGTTAACTCTTATTTGTTTAACCCTAAGTTGACCCACCGAAACGACAAACATCAAAATCTCCCTCTTCAGCTTCTTCCTTTTTCTCTATAATCACCCTAAATTGAAGAGCAAAGTTAGAGGATAGTGGTCGCCGGAAGAAGATGTAATTCTGAGCGAACTCGTCGAAAATTTAGGGAAAATTTGGCACGAGAAGTTGGTGCTTAATCGCTCGAGGCACTCCCAATATTTCTAGAAAATCATGCTAGTTACGGTGGGGTAATCAGCTAGATCCTTCTGTTGAACAGAAACACCAAGAACGCGAGACATAGGCGGTGGCAGTGTGCGACGCCGAGTGGAGGCGAAGCGGCGAGTGGCTGACGGCGAATGTGGTGGCAGTTCAGCGATGTCCGGACGGCGGGGCCGGTGATGTGCGACGAGGGGAGAGGGAGAAATGAGAGGTGGCTAGGGTTTTTGCCTAATCTCTTGTAATGTGTATCCGATACCATTAGGTTTTAAGTTAAGGTTCTATTTATAAATTCTTAACTTACGCTTTAGCTCACTAGCTATTAAGGTTTTATTTTTGCCTAATCTCTTGTAATGTGTATCTGATACCATTTGACTTTGTATAATTATCTAATTATAAATTCTCTTTAATTATTATATAATCATAAATAATCCACGTTTCCGTTGAATAACCATTATTCACCGTTAATTAATTTTTTCGTAAACAATTAATATTTCTTAGTATTTCATTGAATACTCGTTCTCTATAATTAATCCGCTCTTGTGATACATAATTTTTAAGGTGTAAGGGGCGCTCCACCCGTTGGAGTAGTCCCTCTCCACCCCTGCTAATCATACTCTGTCATGTCAACTCTCATCTCCACTCTCCATTTTGCACTCAAACATTGACAACAATCCACCCAAACAATTTTTTATTTAAAAAATAAAAATAAATAAAGATAAAAGTGTGATTTGGTGGAAGAGAGTGAGACCCACCATTAATCCTCTCTGTCTTCGTTCCTTATCGGTAAACAATCGTTGGTTGTTTGGGTTTTTGGGTGGGTGAAAGGGGTTGGCGGCGGTGAACCCGCGAGATACGCCCTTAACAATTAAACATCATTCTTTGTTCGTCGTCCACGGTGTAACTTTTTGTATCGTTCCTTAATAGTAATGTTAATAATTCGGCATCCATCTCCAGTAGGTTGAACATCAAAAATATACTTAATTTTGTAGAAAAAAAAAATTATAACTTTTGTTCCTACATTATGTAGTGTTATTAGTTGAAGCCTACAAGGTTGTTAACAAACATGTAACGTATCGTTATGTAACAACCCCGTATCGTCAGGGGCAGGTGGGGGTCTAACCCTTTGTTAAAGGCATTTTTGGTTGTGGTCTTTGCTTTCTTTATTTTCCTTACTTTGTTGATTTATATTGTATTACGTTTTGTATGAAAATGTCGTGTACTGCAAACTAAAAATACCTAGCAACATTTAACGGCACATCTATGTCACAGAAAAAGTTTGAATTAAATGTGTCTACGATGCAATAAGCACGGACATAATTCTAGTTTTGATAAAATCGAATAATATTAAACCGTTGCCTTGACCTTATTGTCTTTATCCTACTGTTTCATAAGGTTCTAGAGTTTAATTTAATTTAATTTAATTAATAACATAGAAATCTTTCTTTGAAATTCAAAAATTGAATTGTTTTATAACTTTCTTTTCGACGTTCACGCCGCCATCATCTACACCATTAATTAATTAATTAATTATTAATTATTAATTACTACATTAAAAATAAAACCTTATGAACAGTGTTTTTAGTCCACATGGCATATCCTCATTGGCTCCTCTTTTTTCTTCTGCCCCTTTACTCTTATTGTATAGATAGGAATATTGTTCAAGATTTGCCAGATTAGAGTGTTTGGTAAATTGATTATTTGTTTGATTTCCACTTCATCTCATGTTCGATCCATGCCCCCATCTATTTTTTTGGCCCAGCTTTTCCTTCTAGAGCGACACACGTGTCGTTTGCCCCACTCCCACATTTTTTTCATTACGTGTTCTGTTCCTGTAAAACCTTCTGCCACACATCAAAATCCACCGCCCCTTCTCACTTCTCCCTTTTCTTCTGATTTTCCACAGACAATGACACTTGATCTTTGACCGGTGGTTTTGTTATGATGCGTCGCAGCAACATAAATGATGGTTTCGCAGCGGCGATGACAACGACGGAAAGAATCGATGGCGGTTTTGGGGCACCGTCTACGGCGGCGGCGCAAAGGTGCAACTTTTGCAGATGACTTTTTTTTGTATAAGGTGATATATCGATGTAGATGGTTGTTGCAGGTCTAGAAAGGCATCGTGATTATGTTATATTGTGAAAAACCTAGGGTTACATTATCATTTTGAGCTGCATAAAGGTGAGTACTTTTCAGTTTTTCATCGGTTTCTTGGAACTTTTTCACTTGGGTCTGATAGATTTATGATTTTGTTTGATTTTGGGTACTTCAAGTTTGTTGCAAAGTTTGAGTCTTGATTATGCTATATTTGAATAACATAAGGTTATAGAACAATAAAAGTGCTTGATTGTTTCAAATTGCCTGCTTAAAATTCTGTCTTAATCACAAACAATCTTTTTGCAGATGATATGTTATTTGCAATCGAGCATGCTTGATTACATGTGTTTATTAAAAAGAAACTAAAAGCCCTAATTTGTATGCACTCTTTTAAGGAAATTTTGGTATTAGATTTGTTAAATGTGGATTGGGCTTCTTAGGAAAAAAAACTTCTAATTTGTATGCATTTTGTTTATTAATTTTGTTCCAAATAAAATTTCTGAGTTTTTTTGTTTGTTTAACATGAGTTTTATTGTTGCTATGTCGCTGATTGGGTTAACCTTTTAGCGGATTTTGGTTTGTTGGTTTCAATTGAGGTGTTAATTGTAGGTTTTGGGTGATATTTATTCTATTTCCTCGATGTGAATTGAAGTTATAATTTCATTAAGGATTTGGAGAGTCAGCCGGCGCCTCGGGTGATAGCGGCTTTCGATAGTGATTCCGGTAACGATAGAATTTCTACAGAAAGGGTGTGGGTTCGAGTCCTCTTTTGGCTTTTTTTATCCCGTATTTATTTGTGCGACACGTGTTACGATGCGAGAGAGAGGGGGCAGCACCGGCCGTTTTCACTATACAGGACTAAAGTTGAAAGTAAAAAAAAGTTGTGAGAGTAGATCGTAAAAGATAAAAAGGGGGATAACTTTTTAGCACTCACTGGTAGGAGAGGTCTTGAAACAACGTCATGTACAATTGAAGAAAATGATTTGTAGAGTTTCTTTTATTTATTTTGAATCATATGCACTAGATTTGTCCGCTTTGTCAGACGCCTTTTATCTCCAGTGAAGTAATAAACCTACACTATACTACAAAGTTTTGTGCTTCATTACAACAAGTAGATGGGATATTTGAAATAAAGACAAAGTTCATACAGGGATTCCCTGTTTTTGGTTCTAATGGAACTGTTTGAAAGCAATGTAATAATATATAGTAAAGTAACCATTATAAGCTTTAAAAAGGTCCTTTTTTATATATCCTAAAAATTAACTTTTTTTTATCTCATCATATCAATCTTTTAATCATCTCCCCATTAAATACTTCCTTTCTCAAAACGCATTTTGACCAATTTGGATAACGGGTCAAAACAGGTTTGGATTTTGGCAGCTCCAGTGGGCATCGAATACCTAATGTGTTCAGGCCTTCATCAAAGCTCAAAGCTGGTCAACGTGACTATTTGGAAGTCGGTGAGTATTTGGGAAGGTAGTAATGAACATTGAACTATTTAAGTATTACATGCAAGTTATTATACAGTTATACTTGGGCATCTTATATTTTGCTATAGGCTATGAAAACGATTAAGATAAAGATGGCAAAAAGAGAAGAGACACATCCAAGTTCTATGATGAAGATTGTGTAGAGTCGCCACTTGGTTAACGTATTGATTGATGTAGCAGAGTTTCTTTTAATTGTTCTTAATAGGTAAATTAAGTAGGATTTCGTTTAATTGTTCTTAAAAGGTAAATTAAGATGCCTCACGTTGGGTTCGTTGGATTTCCTTTTGATTGTTCATAATTTGTAAGCCCCCCGCCGCAACGCGGCGGGAGAAAAACCTAGTTCATTTGGATCCAATGTATGTTGTAGTTGATTTTGTATCGTGATACTAACGTTTAAGGTTTGGAAAATTGGTTTTTAATAAACCAACCTTTGTCCTGTTGGTAAATAATAATCTTACCTACGTAATTGGTATATAATAATCCTACCTATCAACATGTTGGTACTCAATGAACTTTCGTTAATTTTTTTTAACTGAAGTTAGTTTTTAAGTTTTATTTATAACATAAACAGTCTCTGTAGTTGTAATTTACTAGTTTTAACTATTTTAAAACTAGTAAATTACAGTCCCTTGAGGGTTTTTTATTTTATAAAATAGTTAAAACTAGTAAATTACAACTACAGGGACTTTTTATGTAATAAATAAAACTAAAAAATTAACTTTAGTTAAAAAAAATTAACGGAAGTTCATTAAGTACCAACATGTTGATAGGTAGGATTATTGTATACCAATTACGTAGGTAAGATTATTATTTACCAACGGAACAAAAGTTGGTTTATTAAAAACCAATTTTCCTTAAGGTTATAGGGCGAAAGTATGAAAGCGAATATATTAGACGTGTTTTAGCACTCGTGTATAAAACCTGAATTTAAAGAAAAGTCTATTAAATTACAAATAAGTCTTTTATTTTACGTGGTCCTAAGACCATGTGTAGTGGTTAAACAAAATAATGCCCCCATCATGGGGCATTATTCGACACGTGACAGTCCAGTCAGCATGAGGCGTTATTGCAAAAGTGGCGTAGTGGGAATAATGCCTAATAATGTCCCTTCCAATCATTAAACAAAAAAAAAAGCAAACTATTTTATCATTGGCCAGTCAAACCCATTTGCAGCATTATTAAAAAAACGCTGGGGCAATTTTTTTTGTAAAAAAAGCCACATCACGCCGGGTGTAATGGGTGTTCCGGCGTTTTCCGGCGGTATTAAGGGGGGAACACGCCCCAGTACGGTTGGTCTAAGTAATTACGTTTTCCATATTTCCAAAGCTCCATGTGTAAGTTAACAACTTTATTTATTTGTTTCACGTCAATTTATGAGTCGTTTATCTTGTTAATTTATCACGTATCATTTTCTTACACTTGAAAAGAACTCGTTCTCAATTTCTTAGACCATGCGGTGTGGGGGTCGGCTCCCCCCGTCTTGGCTCGTCCTCGGCGTCCCACACCGCCCCCTGGGCTGCGTCGCGTCTCCAGCGGCGGAAGGAAGACGGAGGCGACGAGGCATGTTGATTGGCTGATGGCTGATGGTGGGGACCACATAGAGAGAGATAGAGAGTTTTTTTTTTAATTTTTTTGTTTTAATTATTTATTATATATTAGTTTTTTATTAACTTTGGGTAGTCCCCACACCCTTGGATAGTCCCCTTTGGATGGTCCTTTATCGAACGTGACGTGACGTATAGTCCCCAAAGAAACTACCCAATGGTCTTATAATACCATCGTATGAAGTGGCATTATTTTTTCTATTTTCAACTCCACCGCTACCAATAAAATTTTCATTAACTTTTAATTTCACGAGGCTAATTTCATCATTTGGCACTTCCAAGTTCCAACAATGCGTGATTGACGCTTATTTACTCTTGGTATCAATTTCATTACATTGTTTCAAGGTTTTTTCTGTTTGTTTTCATAGTGTTCAATAGCGATCAATAATCACCCTTAGTGCAACCAACATGTTTCTTTTATTTAGGACGTGTCATATAAGATTATAGTAGTCAACCTGACCGCTTCGTAGACCTTTTCACCACCTATGATCATTATATATAGTTCTTCATGTTTCATATCTATTTTGTTAACCCTAGTAGATTGACCTTCAACTGCACACACAAATCATGAACCTCACTTGTCCAAATAACAATGTATGGGTTGACTTATTCCAATTCCTTAAAGATATCATTATGGTAACAATCTCTAATACCACACAATACATGACACATTAATTGAAGGCAAATTGGATTTAAATAATCCCAACTCACTGTTATTGGTCAATAATAATCCCAACTTATTTAATCACCAATAATAATCCGAACTATTCACTTTTGTTTGTAAAATACTCCCAGTTAAAAAAACACTAACTAAGTTAGAAAATTGCTGATGTGGCATCTGATGTGGCCCTTTTAGCTGATGTGTTATATGACGTGGCAGTTGATGTGGCATTTTTTGATGACGTGGCAGCTGATGTGGCAGTCTACGTGGCATTTTTCGATTACGTGGCAGCTGATGTGGCAGTCTACGTGGCAATTTTCGATTACGTGGCAACTGATGTGGCAGGTGACGTGGCAAGCCACATCAGCAATTTTTTAACCTAGTTAGTGTTTTTTTAACTGAGAGTATTTTACAAACAAAAGTGAATAGTTCGGATTATTATTGGTGATTAAATGAGTTGGGATTATTATTGGCTAATAACAGTGAGTTGGGATTATTTAAATTCAATTTGCCTTAATTGAATATCTCACATAAAAAAAGAAAGTTGAATAGCTAGATACCCTAATTTAGGAGAAAGGTCTATTATAATATTCTATAGTTGACCTCAATATGCCGTGCATTGCAATTGGCCATCTAAGTAACCGACGTGTAAAAATGGTTAAAACAATTGACACCTTAAATATGATATTTAATGACAAATAAAAAAAACATATAGATCAGTATACCAACACACTTGCGAAAGACACATAGCTCGTTCACTCGAGGGCATAGGGCCGAGTCCTGGACCCTGGTCTAGGACTTTATAATCTACTAGGTGTCTCAGTGACGTCCATAGCCCTCCTTTATAATAAGCTTGGTTAATTATGCCCGGCAACTCGAGTATGCTAATCCTATGAGACACCCAATGAGGTTTAATGTATGACATATACAAACTAAAACAATTATTCAATTATAGGAGTATAATATTTCCTACATCTACAAAACACATGAGCGGGAATAGTGGCAGGGAAAAACTCCTACATCTACAAAACACATGAGTGGGAATAGTGGCAGGGAATAGTGTTTCCCTGCCATTAGTCGAAATGGGCGGCTGCCATTTTCTTATTGGACCAACCAGTTTATTATTTTATATTCACTTTAAAATTACGGTTTTGCTCCCAGTTTAAAATTACGCTTTTCTCCCAACTTAAAAATATAATAACCCTTTTGCTAGCAGCTCAAAATTACGATTTTGCCCTCGGTTAAAAAAATTACGATTTTACCCTCAGCTTTTTATTTTATACCCACTTTAAAATTACAGTTTTGCCCCCAGATTAAACGTCTTTGCCCCTAGTTCAAAATAAAATTATGCTTTTGCCCCCAGCTCAAAATTACAATTTTCCCTCGGTTCAAAATTACGATTTCACCCTCAGTTTAAAATTACTTTTTTGCCCCCAGCTAAAAATAAAATTATGGTTTTCCCTACTTCAAAATTACGATTTTATCCTAGGTCAAAATTATGATTTCCCCCGGTTCAAAATAAAAAAATGACTTTACACCCAACTAAACCGAAAATACGATTTCGCCCTCGGTAAAAAATTACCCTTTTACCCTCAGCCAAAATTACGTACCCCCGACTCAAAATTACGATTTTACACCAGTTTATTATTTTATACCCACTTTAAAATTACGGTTTTGCCTTAAAATTACGTCTTTGCCCCCAGTTCAAAATAAAATTCTGCTTTTGCCCCCAGCTAAAATTTACAGTTTTCCCCTCAGTTCAAAATTAGGATATCACCCTCAATTCAAAATTCCATTTTTTTTTTGCCCTCAGTACAAAATAAAAATATAGTTTTCCCCTAACTAAAAATTAGGATTTTACCCTCGGGAAAAAAATGATTTTTTCCCTCAAGTAAAAACAAAAATATGACTTTGCCCCCAACTGAAAATCGTGTCAACAAGCTGTCTAACACTCTTTTTACTTTCTCTTTCTAGCAAAACTATAGGACTGTTTTTTTAATTGGTTGAGAATTAATGGGCTATCGCCCCGCAACACGAGCGGAGCATCACCTAGCTATGAACATTTAGCGTATGTAGTGTAGTGGGTATTTGTCGCTCGTCTTTAGCAATAAAGTTATAGCTTTGGCCTTTGGATAACATTTAATATTTTATTTTATAGTTATATTAGATTTATCCTTTTTAGTCAATGAGTTTATCCAACTAGTACAACCTTTTGAGTAGCTTTTCCCTTATTAAACTGGATTAGGTCAATTTGTTGATGTAAGATAACCAAATCCAACAACGTTCCAACATTTTTTTTTCTGAAGTCCCTCCTCTACTTTCCACGTGTTTCTAGAAAATCAGGATCAAAGAAATGAATAAAAGTAAATAATAACTACATCGATCCATTTATTTACGGTAGACAGTAAAAATAAATACAACTGAATTAAGATATGAACAAATAAACTAAAAGTGACATATTACAAGAAGAATATAAAAAACTAGTATGATATATAGTGATGATACATATATGAATTTAAGCGGCAACTGATGCTGCCACTTTAGTATGGAACTCCGACAAGCTGTTCATCAGATGCCTAGAAGCTTTCTCGTAATTAACAAATCCCATAAACCAGAAATCATGACCATCCACCGTCACAATCTGAATGTATCTCTCCGACGGGTTCTCCCTCATCGTCACCGGATTCACCGTCCCAATATTCTCCAACGGTATCACCACCTATTCAATTCATAACCAAAAAGGAAGAATCCCATATAAAATCATTAAATCAAGAGTTAACTACACAGATATAATGCTTGTGGTTTATTGAAAGTAACGCCTTTGAGTACCAACTTTTTTTTTTTAACATATTAAGGTTCTATGATTTTGTAACACATTTGAGTATCGAGGCTAACTGTCGTTAATTTATCTATTAAATCAATGTAAAATGACTAAAATACCCTTACAATTTTTTGTTAGTACCTAAATGTGTTGCTTTCAATAAACCACGAGGACTATTTGTGTAATTTGTAAAAAAAAGATACCATAAAATATCCTACATAAAAATATTTCTAAAATTAATATATACACAATTACCAAATGTCTATTGCGAGGAAAACACTCTAAGACCATGCGTATTGGGCGTGTTCGCCCAGTTTTTTTTGCCCAAACACGCCAAAAAACGCTCCCCCACCCCCCACAGCGTGATTGAGCGTGATTTCGCAAAAAAGCCCCCCAGCGTGTTTTGAATCACGCTAAAATGGCAAATTGTTTGCCAATCACATGAATCCCTCTTTTTCTTGGCCAGCCTCCTTTTTTTGGTTAGTTTTTTTATTTAATTCTTTACACCTCTTTTAACATAATACCCACATCCCCGCTACACCCATTTTAGAAAAACGCCCCTGATTGAACTGTCACATGATGAAAAACGCCCAAGGGTGGGGGCATTATTCACACTTAGCACTACACGGTCTAATTGGAACAATGTTTAGTTTTTTTTAATTATCGGATCGGTTAACTTACAAAGTGTCGAAAAAAAGAAATGACTTACCTTGTAGTAACTCCAGGTTTCCTGACCAGAAGGTGCAGTAAAACACAACGGCCGATCACTACAAAACGCAACACGAGCAGTCGATAGATAGATGGTGCCTGCAACTGGACCAGTGGTGGTAGAAAGATAGCAAGCAAACGTCTTCTTGAGCTTCTCATTTGGATCAGACGGTTCGAAAATCTGTTTAAACATAGACTCGAATCCACCCTCTGTGATCGCCTTAGCGGTTAAATTCACTTTACCCCACGCAGCTCCGGTCACAGATGGTCCCGTCTTCACTGCAATCCAATTTCAATAACCAATTAACAATTGAGCAAGACAAAATATATGTTTGGTAATTGTGATTGTAATTTACACCAAAAGTAGGTATAAGTTTATAACAAACAAAAGGTATTTATACGCGTAAATATCTACATAATCTACACTATACTGTGATTGAAATGAGGGGTGCAAATTAAGAAGCCTAGTGGCTCGCGAGCTACTCTAGATCAGCTCGGGAAAAAGCTCGAAATGAGCCAAGCTTTATTGAGCCTGAGCCGAGCTTGAGCCTAAAACAAAGCTCGTTTACTCATCAAGTCCAAGCTCGAGCCTGACATGTGAAGCTTGTCGAGCCTTATCGAGCTTTGATGTAATATTAGTTCTTATTAATATTTAATAGCATTTACCCCTTATTTAAATTTGTCTAGTAAATGAGCTGAGCTTATTTAAACTTGTTTACGAGCCAAGCCTTAACCTAAAATAACCTTGTTTAGTAAACGAGCCCGAGCCCGAGCTTTACTTGTAGCCTAAACGAGTATATTGTTATTTAATATGTGCGGTTCCTTAAGCGGGTTCAACAGGTGGTAAGCAGTAACACCGCACATGTTAAGGGGCAGAATTTTGTGTTTAGCAGGGTAGGGTTTGCTATTCAGAAAGGGGTAGCGGCGCAGCTTGTTGCTCGTCTACCTACCATTAGTTTGTAATCGTATTGAGAAATGAATACTTATAAAAGAACTTAAAAGTTATCATAATAAACAGATCTATTCATAATAAACGAGCCGAACTTTGAGAAAGTACCAATGAGCCGAGCTCGAGCTCGAGCTCTCATAAGTCATATCGAGCTCGGGCTTGGCTGATTTGCGCCCCTAATTGAAATGAAATACTTACGATTGTGCCAGATGTTGCGAGCGATGGAATCAGCTTTGGTGGTCCAGGAATTGAAGAGGTGGATGACGGGTTCGAGAGGATTGGTGGCGGGTTTATCTACGGGAGTGTAAACTAAGTAGGGTGATTGTTGGTGGTAGATTTGTTGGTGGTCGGATGCTTTCCATAAGGCTGCTTTTTGATTGTCGGGGTGTTTGGTCGGGATTGCGGGTTGACCCATGAGATGGGTTCCCCACTTCTCTGTATCCTCCGGTGATGATGTTTTTGGAGGTGATGATGATCCTGGAGGTGTAGCTGCCATGATTATATGAATTTTTGATTGTATTTGATTGAAGTGATGTGTTGTATATAACATAAAGATGTACATATATAAATGGTAAATGAAAAACGCGTAATCGGTTATCTTTTAGATTAAGGTTCAGAGGTGGGCTCGGACCGTTGTTTCTAGAAAGTGAAAGAAGGCACAGGACGAGTCTTGCTTTTTAGGAAACTTGGTTTGAATTTTGCACCGTATTGAATTATCAATACTTTTCAAGTTTCAATACCGCATCATGTCCCTTTCGTGTTATAAAAGAGATTTGGTTATAGGGGATCAACAAGTCAATAAACCGTCTTACAACTCGCGACAAGTATGTTATAATGGCATACGGGGTGGGCTAGACAAGTGTATTCGGCATAGTGTTTGCCGATAGGCAACACTGCCGCTACCTCTATTTGCCGAGTTGCACAATCAAATATCGGCGAACAATTGCCACATGGGGAAAAGATTTTGGAACGTTGGAAAGGGACAGATGGCACGAATTTTGGAATGTTTTAATTGTTTTGAACGGTAATATTACCGTTAGTTTAAAGAAACAAAATAACAATAATAAGTAAACACCCTATAAATATCATTTCATTCAATAAAATTCTCACCCCATTCTAAAAAATTCGCACCCAATTTTAAAAGTTCTCAAGCACATCATGGATAGACAAAACAAGAGCGATACCAAGAAAAAGGAATCGGATTCGGGTTCGAGTGCGAGAGGGTGTGGCTCGCAAAGTAGACGAGGCGGATCAAGTGTCTACCAACCCAACTTCCCACCGCACTTTTTTCTGCAAACGGGTTTTTACAACACCCAACCCCAACCCAACTATCCACCACAATTTTATTCATTACAATGGTTGCATCGGGTGTATACGAGCATCCTATCGAAGCCCAAAACGCTTTTCACCTGTTTGCTTATCGGAGTCCACCGTTTCAATCTCCAAGAGATAATGTTGAACATGTGCTCCCCATATACGATGACGACGAAGATGAAGAAATTGTACACGGAACTCCACACTTAGATGACGATGAAGAAGTCGAAGAAGAGGAAGATGTTCAAGATGAAGTAGAAAGGAAAGGAAAGGAAAAGGGAATAGGGAGGATCCGCAAAGATTGACAAAGAAGCAAGAAGAGGCTTTAGCGATGGCGTACGTGCATTGTACTCTTAACAAGAAAAAATGAAATACACAAAAAGCCAAAATTTTTTGGAAGAATGTTCTCGCACACTACAATGCAACTGTTAGAGGAAGCTCACGGGCCATTCATCAAGTCCGTCCAAAATGGAAAAATATGCAATCAAGGTTGGACAAATTAAACGGTTTTTGGCGTGGGAGGTGGTTAGAAAGCATGAGAAATGGACTCGAGTGCCATTGGTGGGTGAGGATAGTGGTGGTTTAGGGCAAAAAAGAAAGTCATCTGATTCGGATAACTATCAAGAGAGTATTGATCTACCCGACATAAAGGAAAAAAAAGAAAGATAAAGGACCCGAAACATCGAGCGAAAAGTCAGTTGGTATGTCTGACAAGCTTCAAGAATACAAAAATATGAAACAAGAGTTGGTGGCAATTAAAAAGAAACGAGAGGAAAAATATATCGAGTTAGCCGATGAACAACGAGAGGCGTTGAAATCGATTCGGTTTGATAAAGATCTCGAGACGTTTAACAAGCCACACGGCAATGTTCCACCAGAGATGTTGGAAATCACACTAGCTCGAAAACGCGAGATCACAAAAAAATATGGATGGCCATGTAGTTTTTAAATTTTATGTAATATCTTTTTTTATTTAGTTAATGTTATTTTACTTAGTTTATTTTAAAATAATGTTTTTTTAATATAATGTTTCTCATTTACTAATTAGGTAGTTTAAAAAATTTTCTTTGCCTAATCTCAATTTAGGTATGCATCCCTTGTGATTTTTAGATAATAGGCAAAAACTTTAGGCAAATTGCATGGCACAATTTAATTGGGTGAGAGAAAACTTTGTCTAAAGGAGTTAGACATGCACCCGCTTCACCCTAATGGATCGTCATGTAATTTGCATCGCGAGCAAGATTTGAGTTGTCGCATGTAAATAATTCGCTAGAAGCTTACTATGTAAGTAACCGTAAGAAGATTACTCGAGGCCAAAGAACAGATAAAAACATAATACTATTTAAGAATCAAGTTAGTAAATAGTATAATAATTCAATCTACAACATAAATAAAAGTACAGGTTTATTTATGTTGTAGATTGAACTATTATGTTCGGAAATTAGAAATTCGGAATCAGCGTTTGATGTTGTTCTTGTTCGCAGCAACGTCTGAGATGAGTGATGATGTTTGTTCTTCCTTTCAGATTCCAAGAAATTTTCGAAGTTGGAGACCAATATTTCCGCCGTGATTTATTATTTTTATTAAAATCATATTAGTATCGGGTCTAATAAACCTAATGTTAAGTGGGCTAAATTATAAACCATAAAAAAATATTTGAAAATGGACCTATATTGGAATTGGCATGTGTTTACAAAAAATCATGTGCCCCTCAAGATTACGAGCCTTTTGCGGAGGTCGTCCCCGCACATCATCATAGCCGGCTCTGCATGTCGCTTCTCAAAGTCGTGGTTGATCCATGGTTCTTAAATCCATAACATTTCTTGCATCAAGCTTTTTTTTACCCGTTTGCTATTTCACATAAATCAAAATTTGCCCAAATTTCCGGGTTCCTTAACCTGCACAACCATTAACTCGGTTTAAAAACCGTCAATACCAATGGAAGATTGTGAATGACAACATTTGGACGTCATTTGAGAGTGTTTTAAAGATATAAGTGAGGTTTTTTTTTTTTTTTTTTTTTTTTTTTTTTTTGCATTTTGAGAGTTTTGAGAGTGTTGTGATTAAACCAACACATCAAATATCTATACGTACTAGTTCATGGGTGAAAAAGGGCTAGAAAAGAGTTAACCGACGTTTCGGGTTCTAACCTATCTATAACCGATATAAACCAACACATATAAACCAGTTCATTAAACGAAAATCCTAACCTATCTATAACGATGTTTCGGGTTCTAACCTAACCAGTTTTTGCCTAACCAAATTATTTTTTGGTTTCGGGTTGGTTTATTAACTTGTTTCTTTTTAGAAACCGGTTTATATGTTCACCTCTACTGGCTCTGCATAAATGATGGGGGGCAGTGAATTGGATCAGGCTTGATACATAAATCATTTGTAGGCCCATGCCCTAACGTTAAGCCCAACTAATGACTTAGTCAACTAAAACTAGTAGTATAATTACTAGATGACGTGGTGAATAATATAATAATTTAACGGTAAACTAATTTAAAAACATGTAACTAGATGACGTGGTGAATAACCCTAATATAATAATTTAACGGTAAACTAATTTAAAAAACATGTAAAAAGAATAGATATGTTACTTCAGTCTAACCCATTTTAACCCTCATATAATAATTACATTTTCATACCAGACTCTTTTACTATGTTACGTCTCATTCACTTTTCATACCAGATCTTCCTCGCAACTCCTCCTATCATAGTATTATTATATTTAATAACCTGAAACTTGTTAGATGTACTTTACAATTTTAAGTACCATATATGTATTAGAAAAACCAAAAAAAAAAAAAAAAAGACAGGCGGTTTTAAGGGGAAAGTAGATGTGATAATGGGAATATATTTCATGTAGTTTTATACAAACATAATGATTCACATTCCACCAATTTATAATTTATAAAATATTATATATACTTGCACAAAATAATAATATCATATAAATATAATTAATCACATTTAATATGCGGTGATCCATATGGCTAAAAAATCAAACTAACAATAAGCACAACTAGCGAATTGGTAGTTGGGGCTGGGGCACATGCATGTCTAAAAAGAAATGGCAGAAAATTGCTGAATCATATGTAAAACGACTAATATATCAACCATATTTTAAATGAAAATTATGATTTATAATAACGTATAGAGAGATGACCCTCTTGGGGAATTCAAGTTTGTCGGATGATTAGAGAGGCGTGTAATCACTCTCAGATCAAATTATTTCGGTGGTTCACCCAAAAAATTCAATCGGATACAATTCTGATTTTATGAGAAATTGAACCAGGGTATGTTGGTTTTTCTGTGAATTTTCGAACCAGAAAGATGATCAAAACTGTGTGTATGAATTTTGGGGATGTTTCCAGATAAGTGCCTCTGGCAGTTATATTCCAATTTAATTAAATTGCATTAAAACATACCTTAATTTTTGTCTGAAAAATTAGGACGAATTTTCACAAATTTTATTTTCTAAGGCATTCTAACATGTGTTTGCAGATAACTGCCTCTGGCAGTTATATTCCAGTCAGGGGCTTTGCCCCTTGGACCCTGCTCCCAGGGGCGCTGCTCCCGGACCTCCGCCAAGGAGGCGCCGCCCCCTTGGAACCTGACGACGGGGGTAGCCCAAGGATAAACAAAATGACTAATATGCAAAGAGCTTAAAAGGTTGAAAGGTTCATCGGATGAAAAGCTGTAAAATGAGGAAATCGAGAAACAGTAATCAGTCATGTCCAAGGACTAGTCTCACCAACCCATGCTCACCAACTCACAAAGTCAGAGCAGGTCTGCACAGGCACACTCTATTAACCAGGGGTCCAAAGCCTTCAACCCCAAAAGGGGAAACCCTCCATATGCAAACAGGTCTCGCTAGTATAGTTTATGCCATTTCAGGAGGAGTCTTCCACTATAAGAGGATAGCTCCTGAACACTTCAAAGACATTCCGAAAACACAGAGATTCCTTAATCTCTAGTCATTCAAAGAGTTCTTTGTCACTTCCAAACAACTCTTCACCTGATTCATCTCACATTCATTCTATTTGCTTTCTTTTCTGGATTCGAGCTGGCCTCGGAGAAAGAACCTCAAAGCAAATAACAAAAACATACTAGTGAACCTCCTTCCACGTTTTGCAAACGTGGAGGGACCCCGCGACCTGCGTTAGGCAAAACTGAACCCTTCAGCCCTTTTGCCTAACCAGCTTAGCTACCATCCTTGGTCCCGTGTTTGTTGCATCAACAAGTTGGCGCCCACCGTGGGGCTACGCCGCTGTTTCTCCTCAAAAGAGACCTGGTACGTGTAGCTCCTTTCATTCAAAACCACCATGTCAGAAAGTGGATCTCCGGGAGAGGTAAACCAGATCCCTAACACCTCTACCCCGGGAAGTGGTCAAGCTCACACAACACTAACAACGCCTTTTTCAACTCCGGGGAGTACACCCGAGTTTCTTACCTTTAACACACCAACCCCATCCAGATCTGGAGCTCCGTCTCCCAACGTTGGTGTGTCTGACACTCCGGCACGCGTTGAACTTACCCCCGAGGGGGTCGCTAATAACTTCCTTGAGCTAAGATCACTTCTTAACCAACATGTGAACAGAGAAAGGGAAAAAGGTGTAAGGATTCGTCTAGATTACGACGAACCTGAGCCAACGTTGTCTCCTGGGCCACCTCTACCACCCTTCGTTACAAGAGGTGAGGCCGGTCCCAGCAACCCTTCAAACCTTCACCCTTATCTGTCCACTATGACAAATCCCACTGTTCATCCTATTCTCTCTTCCCAACCAACTGTTAGTGGTACTCCTCTGGGACACGAGTTAACACTCGACCAACTCCTATAATCCCCGGTGACCAGTTGTCCCACTTCTCTAACTACCACATGGGAGCAAGCCCTATCCGTGCTCCCTTTAGCACGAAGTGCTGTTGCCAGCACCCCTCTTGGGGTAAGTTGCTCAGTTGGTCCGGGAAGCCTTCAAGGTTTCAATTTCATACCAAACATGATGTCTCAGATGATGGCCAACTTCCCCTGGCAACACTTTACCAATCAAGTGCTTGCCACCCAGGGAAACCATGGCAATAACAACAACGTGGGTACGAGACACGAAGAAGACCTGGCTAAGCCTTACAAGCCAAGTAACCTTTCATGCTTTTCTAGACAGATAGCTGATTATGATTTTCAGTCTAAAATCAAGATGCCAGCTCACATCAGAACGTATGATGGGACTGAAGATCCCGAAGATCATCTTCAGATCTTCACTGGAGCTGCTCGAATAGAAAAATGGACGAACGCTGAATGCTGCCTAATGTTCATGCAGACTCTTGTTGGGTCCGCTAGAATCTGGTTCAACGACCTACCTGCTCAAAGCATTCGAAGCTTCGACGATCTCAGCAGAGGTTTTCTGGCAAACTTCTCCGAACAAAGGAGGTACGTTAAAGACGCAACAGTGATCTTTCAGATAAAACAACGCGATGATGAAAGCCTACGCGCATTCATTGAACGATACAAGAAAGAAGGGCTAACCTATGTGGGGGCTGATGAGAAAATGAGGGTTGCCGGTTTTATGAACGCCATAACCTCCAAGTATCTCACACGAGATTTCAATAAATCTCTGCCCAAAACCTTGGAAGAAGCCCTTGAAAGAGCCGAGGCTCACATTCGGGGAGAGGAAGCTGTGGATATCAAAGAACAAAGAAAAAGGGGTCCTGGCTGGCGAAGCTGTAGCCCAGCCAGAAAGAGAGGAAACTTTAACTCTTACGACAGACGCTCAAAGGGTTCAGACCCTCGAAGGGTTGAAGGGCGAAACCCTTCAAGCAGAGATAAAGGAATGAGTTTCACTCCCCTCACCAAAACCCCTCAAGAAATCCTGGCGACGGAAGAAGTCAAGCAAAACTTTAGACCTCCCAGACCTCTTCCCAAGAGTCGAAAAAATGAGAACTCCACTCAGTTCTGTGAATTCCATGAAGAAAAGGGACATCACACCAATGACTGCTTCCAATTGAAAAAGAGAATTGAAGAGGCTGTTAAGTCAGGAGAACTCGCCCATTTGGTAAAAGGGGTTCGAGACAAAATGGCTGAAGGCAAAGGGAAGGAAGTAAACATGGTATATTCTGACGAAAAGGTCCCTTACAAGAAGCGACGGTTGGAGGATTGGGAGCTTCAGTGTGTCTGCTTCCCCCCAACAAGGAAGGACCCACTCCCTGGTCCCCTTGTGGTTGAAGCCATCGTGGGTACCTTACAAACATGCAAAGCATACATAGACACGGGAGCAGCCACTGAAATCATGTTCGAGAAGTTTTTCAACCAACTAAGCGACGAGGAGCGTTCAAGGCTTCAACCCTCCGGGACCTCCATAAAGGGTATCGCTGATATAACCCTGAAGCCTTTGGGGCAAATAACCCTTGATGTCTGTCTTAAGGAGGGATCAAAGGAAAGAACCCGATCACTAACCTTCGTGGTTATCAACATCCCTTCCAACTATGACGTAATCATAGGGAGGCCCGGACAATGTGCATTCTACATGGCAGTATCCGTTGGCCATGGCACTGTCAAATTTCCCACTGAAAGAGGAATTGCAACCCTTCAACCCTCTCAGGAAGCTTATCTAATCGAAGGGGAAAGTTCGAGCGGTGAGAAAGACAAGCAAGGGTTAGTCATCAACCCTAAATACCCCGAGCAACGAATAAGGGTCAACCCCAACCTTTCTCAAGAGACCCTTTCATACCTTGAAAAGCTACTGAAACATCACAGCGATGTATTCGCCTGGTCTCCCGAAGATATGACTGGGATCCCTCGAAGCATTGCTGAACACGAGCTAAGGATACCACCCAATGTAAGGCCGGTGGTTCAAAAGAAAAGAAGCTTGGCACCCGAGAGAAGCCTGGCAGCTTGCCAGGAGGTCGAAAAACTTGTATCAGCTGGCATCCTCCGAGAGGTCAAGTACCAATCATGGATTGCAAATCCTGTTATGGTCAGAAAACCCGACAACTCTTGGAGAATGTGCATAGATTTCAAAGATCTTAACAAGGCTTGTCCCAAGGATTGCTACCCGCTCCCGGAAATCGATCTCAAGGTTGATTCTCTCACAGGGTATCCGTTTAAATGTTTTCTCGATGCATACAAAGGTTATCACCAAATCCTCATGAAGAAGGAGGATGAAGAAAAGACAGCCTTCCACACCGACAAGGGCATTTTTTGTTACCAAAAGATGCCTTTTGGCCTCAAGAATGCGGGTGCCACCTACCAACGACTCGTCGACAAGGCCTTTGAAAGCCAAATCGGTAGAAACATGGAAGCATATGTCGATGACCTGGTGATCAAAAGCAAAACAGAATACCAAATGCTTGACGATATCCAAGAAACCTTCAAAAACCTTAGAAAGATTAACATGAAGCTTAACCCGGAAAAATGCTCGTTTGGGTTTGATGAAGGAAAATTCCTAGGCCACATCGTTGGAAAGCAAAGTATCAAAGCCAACCCTAACAAGGTAAAAGCTGTCCTTGAAGCTAAACCACCAAGAACCAAGAAGGAGGTTGAAAGCTTTAACGGGAAGCTTGCAGCCTTGAAGCGTTTTACCTCAAAACTGGCCGAAAGGTCTCTACCATTCTACAAGACGCTCAAGAATTGCTCCGATAAAAGAGATTTCAGATGGACCGATGAAGCTGAGGAAGCCTTCAATCAAATGAAGCAGCACCTTGCTTCACTACCAGATATTGCAGCACCGGAAACTGGGGAGCTCATATCGGTGTACCTTTCAGTTGCCGACGAAGCCATCAGTGCAGTTCTCACTATTGAAAGAGACAAGGCTCAGGTACCCGTTTATTTTTTCAGCAAAACTCTAAAACTAGCTGAAACCAAATATCCTCCCCTTGAAAAGCTCGCCCTAGCCTTGGTCCAAACAGCCAGAAGGCTTAGAAGATACTTCCAAGCACATCCTATACAAGTGGTCACTGACCAACCTGTCAAGAATGTGCTTGAAAAGCCTGAAAACTCAGGTAGATTGGCAAAATGGGCAGTGGAACTAGGTGAACATAACATCACCTATGTCCCACGAAAAGCAATCAAAGCTCAGGTCCTGGCTGACTTCCTAGTCGAAGTCCCAAGCCAAAAGGCTGAAGAAGTAAATACCACAACCACTGAACCCTCCAACCCTGAAGCCTGGAAACTATTCACCGATGGGGCTTCAAGCGTTGAAGGGTCAGGAGCTGGTGTAATCCTAATCAACCCTGAGGGGATAGAATTCACATATGCTCTTCGTTTCAACTTTCAGACCACCAATAACGAGGCTGAATACGAAGCACTGATCGCTGGTCTCCGGCTAGCCAAAGAAATGAAAGTCAAAAAGCTTGAAGTGTTCACTGATTCACTACTAGTATCAAGCCAAGTTAATGACAGCTATGTCGCCAAGGAGCCAAACATGAGAAAATACAAAGAAAAATCTAAGGAGTTAATGAACACCTTCCAGGCATGCAACATCAAACAGATTCCGAGATCCCAAAACAAAAAGGCCGATGCCTTGAGCAAATTGGCATCTCTCACATTCGCCCACCTCACAAAAAAGGTGTTGGTTGAAGTGTTGAAGGCCCGGTCGATTGATGAATTGGAAGTACAAGATGTGGTCACCGAGGAAGATCCAAATTGGATGACTCCTATCAAAAAATTCCTTCAAAACAATGAACTGCCTAATGATCAAACGGAAGCTAAAAGGGTCAAGATCAAAGCAAGACAATATGTGTTGCAAGGAGAAACTCTCTATAAAAAAGGTTACCTTGCACCATTGCTAAGGTGTGTAGGCCCCGAACAAAGCAAGTATTTGGTTAAGGAAGTGCATGAAGGAATATGCGGAGCTCATTTTGGAGCTAGGTCGGTGGTTGCAAAGCTCATGAACTTGGGATATTTCTGGCCTTCAATGCATCGTGACACCGTCGAGCAATTGAAGAAATGTGATGCCTGTCAAATCCACTCCCCAATACCAAAAAGTCCCAAACATGACTTGGTCCCCATAACCTCAGCATGGCCATTCCATAAATGGGGAATGGACATTGTTGGACCATTCCCTCCAAGCAAAGGGGGAGTAAAATTCCTGTTGGTAGCAATTGATTACTTCAGCAAATGGCCAGAGGTCAAACCCCTTGCCAAGATCACAGGAAAGCAAATCATAGACTTTGTATGGGAGAATATCATATGCCGCTATGGGCTGCCAGGGGTAATTGTCACCGATAATGGGAAACAATTCGCTGAGAAACCCTTCAGCCTTTGGTGCAAGGAGTACAGGATCAACCAAATCTTCAGCTCAGTGGCTTACCCGCAGTCAAACGGTCAGGTTGAAAGGACCAACAGAAGCATAGTGGAAGGCATCAAAACAAGATTGGGGAGATATGAAAGTAATTGGCTGGAAGAATTGCCTAGCGTTTTATGGGCAATCAGAACAACAGAAAAAGCAAGTCACAGAAAGACACCTTACAGCTTGGTATTCGGATCCGAAGCCGTAATCCCCGCTGAAATAGGAGTTGTAACCCAACGAATTGTCAACATGGATCCCGAGGTAAACACACAAGAGACCATGTTGAACTTACAACTCCTAGAGGAGGCCCGGGATCAAGCAGCAATACAAGAAGCCAAATACAAGCAAAGGATGGAAAGCTATTACAACAAGAAGGTCAAGAACGAACGATTCAGGCCAGGGGATCTAGTCCTCAGAAACAACGAAGCAAGCAAAAAAGAAAATCAAGGGAAACTAGGCCCGAAATGGGAAGGTCCATACACCATCCTCGAAGCACACAAAGGAGGATCCTACAAGCTGGGAGATCTAGAAGGCAAAAGGCTCCCAAGGCACTGGAACGGAAAAACTTTAAGAAAATTCTATGTTTAGAAAGTTCGGTTTGTAGCAAAACAAAAACCTTTTGTAAAAGCAAATGTTGCTTGAATGAATGAAGTTACTTTATCAAACTTGTCTTTCTATCCTAATATCAGGTTGAGAACCTAGCAAAAAACTCCATGGCAAGGGCCATGTAAGGGGATGAGCTCCCAGGCCATATCGCTCAATAGGTTCAAGGGTTGAATGGACCTATATAAGGGGTGAGTTCCTAGATCAATACAACTCCATGAGACTTATCAAAGAAAAACAACAATGTCTCATAGACAGGTTTGAACAGCCTACACCAATCGTTCCTTAAGTCTAAAAAATGTACTCAATAAATAGACTTACGAAATCAAACAAATTACAGCGAAATGAAGAAAAGGATAGATACCACGTCTTGATGATAAACACTAAGGCAAAGTGACTGCAGCACTGAACCCTTTAAAGTGTAAAAAACATAAAGACAAAGTAAACAAAGACAAGGCAAGAAAATAAAAACAAAGGACAAAAGATAAACGAACTTATCAACTAAACATGCAAACCAAACCAAAAGGTCCCCAAATTTCAAGCCAACAGAAAACAAGCTTGAAAGATTAAAGGCTTCAACCCATTAACAACTACACAAAAAGCCTGAAGGGTTGAAACCTCACAAGACAAACCAAGGAACTAGAGCAAACAAAAATAACACAAACAACAACCATCATGTCATAGTTAGGAAGGCCATAAAAGACCTTCAGAAAATAGTCAAAGCAAGCCCTAGTGACTTGCAAATAAAACTAGTGTTCAAATGGCCATACAGGCCCAACCAACCACAGGAACCTTAAGGGTTCCCAAAAACCTAACATTGTTTAAACCATTACAGACATAAAAGTGTTTGCTAAGAAAGCTACGAATAAATATCAGTTAATAGAAGGCTTGGAACCTTCAACTTTAGACTTCTTGGCTTTCTTAGTCTTCTTCATCTTAGCCCCTTCTTCACCACCAACCGCAGAGGTCTCTAAACCAGCATCCTTTGAAGCCTCAGGCAAACTCGAGAGGGTATCATCACTATCCCCAGAGTATGACCTCTTCCTTGACAAGGAATCCAAAACCTCAGCACAAACTTTCTCATTTAACCCCTCAGGCTTCAATCCTTGTAAAACAGACAAAGGCTTACCAAAGCAAGAGGATACCTCATGAATGTAAGGGTAGGTTAGCCTCTCCATCTGCTCAACAGAAGCCTTGAAGATATCAGAAGCCTCGGGGCGAAACATGGGTGATTTCTCCAAAGGTTGTCCAGATTCATGAAGTTTATAGCCAGCAGTAAGGCCTTGATGCTTCCCCAGGTTCAGCAGCTTTGTGTAAACATCACCAAGGGCAGAGTTAAATTCCTTGGAATGCAAAAGGTAAGTAACCACCTGCTGGAAACCATGCTCGATCAACCATTGATTGTCCGCAGTCACCTGACCAACTGAAGCTTTCAACCCTTCCTTTTCTTCACGAAAAGCCTGCTGCTGGACGGACAATGCCTCTCGATCAGCCTTCAACTTCAACAAATTTGCTTCAAAGCTCTTCCTCAGGTCACTCATCTCAATATCATGCATCTTCTTCAAACCATCAACCTCCTTCTTCCACGATGTCTCCTTCTCTGCAAACCCAGCCACTTCCTTCTTCATTGATGCTAGGGAGGATTTCATCTTGTCCTTCTTTTTAGAAAAATCCTCATACTCCCGCATCCTTTGGCGAAAGCGAGTAATCCCTTGGGGAAGCATGGCAGCAAGGTTACAAGTGGTTAAAACCATGCGAGATAACATAAAGTCATCGTCCATCTCAGCAATGGTTTCACGAACAGAGGGAGGAGCAAGATGACTAAGAGCATCCTCACAAACGGCAGCATCCTTAAAGGTATCACCATTCTTCACTTGCCAAGCAGGCACATAAACACCTTCAGGGTCCAACCCTCCAGCGTCCCTGCTTGAAGATTCTTGAACAGGAATAACCTTCTTACCTCGAACCTTCTTGCCATGAACAACCAACTCCTTATCTTGTTCAACACCCGCTTCAACCTGATCCTCCGAAACCTCAATATCATCAGTCAAATCCACTGGCTCAGTGGAAGTGGATTGAGGCCCAGCTTTTAGCAAACGACGAGAAGATCGGCGACTTGAAGACTTGGGGGCAGTAGACTTGGTAAAACCCTTAACATTGGCAACATTAGCATAACCCGTGCCCTCAAACCTTTGCTCGGAAGTTCTCACCACAACATTCTCACCCGGAACAGTCGGGGCATCCTCAAAAACAACATCAGACGTGTCGTCACTTTTGATAAAGTCCAAAGCAGACATAACTGGCAAAAAACAAATAAAGAAAAATAAGTCACAAACAAAGTAAAGTAAAAAGGCATAAAGGGGGAAAATGCATACCAAAGCCATTTCTCACTAACACCGGATCCCGATCGGCTTTTGCCCAAATATTACTAACCCCTAAAAGCACTAACAAATGTTCGGGAAAGGGACGAACCCTCGAAGGGCACCCCCGAACGGCTGAAAGAAAGGCATCGTTCAATTCAGACTCAGAAGGCTCCGGATCATTGAGAACAGCATCCGGACGCCTCCATACCATTTTGAAAGGAATGATAGAATCAGAAACCCAGAAAAACTGATCCTTCCAGGATCCAAGGGTTGTAACCATGGATGAAATGAGACAAGTATCAACCTTTGTCGTTTCAAAAGTAAACCAATCGCCATTTTTGGCTAAACGAAAAAACCTCCAGAAAAGCAACAGAGAGGGATCATAGCCAAGAGCACGACAGAGCACTTCAAAGTGCAAAACCCTAGCCATTCCTTTTGGATGAACTTGCCCAAAAGACACTCGGTAATACTCAAGCAAGTTTAGAACAAAAAACGAAAAAGGGTAACGAAGATTGGACCATTGAAAATGGCGACAATACAAAGCAATCGAACAAGGAATTGGTTTGTCAATAGAAACATCGCAAGAAGGGGCGGTTGGATTAAACTTTTTATCAATACCATATTCAAGGCAAAACATGTCTACTTCCTTTTGTGTCATTCGAGAAAATGACCTCGCTAAATCCTTAAGGGCATCCATGATTGAACAAAGCAAAAACGAAAATGAAGGAGAGAAACTAACCTGAGGAAGGAAACTGTGAATGATTGAGAGTAAAGTGAAGAAATTTTCCAAACACAAAATAAATATGATGATAAAGTAAGGGTAATAAAGGTAAATAAATGGTACCTGCAAAACCGCCGCCTGACACATGTCAATCAAATCAACTGTCAAATCGTTTCAAATTCAAAATTCAAAAAAGTAACTGCCTCAAACCTTTCAAGCCTCCAAGCAACGAATCCTTGAAGCCTTTAAAAGACGTGCATAAAAGTCAGAAGTCTTTGAGTATACTACCCCAAAAACCTCTGACTTGGGGGGCTGACGACGGGGGTAGCCCAAGGATAAACAAAATGACTAATATGCAAAGAGCTTAAAAGGTTGAAAGGTTCATCGGATGAAAAGCTGTAAAATGAGGAAATCGAGAAACAGTAATCAGTCATGTCCAAGGACTAGTCTCACCAACCCATGCTCACCAACTCACAAAGTCAGAGCAGGTCTGCACAGGCACACTCTATTAACCAGGGGTCCAAAGCCTTCAACCCCAAAAGGGGAAACCCTCCATATGCAAACAGGTCTCGCTAGTATAGTTTATGCCATTTCAGGAGGAGTCTTCCACTATAAGAGGACAGCTCCTGAACACTTCAAACAGATTCCGAAAACACAGAGATTCCTTAATCTCTAGTCATTCAAAGAGTTCTTTGTCACTTCCAAACAACTCTTCACCTGATTCATCTCACATTCATTCTATTTGCTTTCTTTTCTGGATTCGAGCTGGCCTCGGAGAAAGAACCTCAAAGCAAATAACAAAAACATACTAGTGAACCTCCTTCCACGTTTTGCAAACGTGGAGGGACCCCGCGACCTGCGTTAGGCAAAACTGAACCCTTCAGCCCTTTTGCCTAACCAGCTTAGCTACCATCCTTGGTCCCGTGTTTGTTGCATCAACAACCGTAGGCTCTGCCCGTACACTTCGAATTATAATAACTCAAACAAGCGTGCACTCCCGCACCTCCTAACTTGTTTGATGTGCATTATAATTCGCTTTGATCACCAAATTAATCCCCAATTACACTAAAATATCTAACAGACCCAAGTATCTAAAAGTTATCATGAGATCAGTCATATGTGTGAACTTTGAAAAAATTGTTTTAGTGTCGCTTCTAATAAACATCATGTAACAACACTATAGAGTAATAATTATTAAGTTTAATATATAATATATTGGTCCACGCTGTCTTAAGAATGTTTGTTTCACGAGCAGATGTCTGAATTGTTCAGACATTTGCCTCTGAATGGTTAAGATTTATACAGAGTCTGAATGGTTAAGACCTCTAATCTGAATTGGTCAGACATTTGTCTCTGAACGGTTAACCATTATACAGGCTCTTAATGGTTCAGCACTTAATGGTTCAGACCTCTTATTGGTCCAAATAGCCTCTAAGTTTGTGATTGAAATATGTAATCCAAACACCTTCTAATTAGCTAGTTCAACACTCACTATTACCATACTATAAATTTGTAATATGTGGGTGCTTTAGTGGGTTGTAATATAAGGTTAGGGAGTTTTCCAAAAAAAAAAAAAAAAATAGTTTTCACTTTTAATCCTAATGTTTTCATTTTTTGCATTTGAACATCTTTCGTTTTATTTTTTTACTTTTAACACAAATTTTTCTATCTTTTGCAATTTAACCCCAACATATTTTTATTTCCAACTTTGATCCCCGTATTTTTCATCTTTTGCAATTTTTTTGTTTTACGTTTCGTTCTAATTTTGCGAGTGAACACGCCGCAACGTGCGTGTGGGTTTCAACATTTTTTCGTCTGTTTTTTCCCGTTTGACAAGACTGATACAACGCGTCTATTTTTTCCTGCTTGACAGGTTCGTCGCAATGCGCATGGTCTTAGATCGACTTAGTTATTCTTTTCTATTTTTACGTTACAGTCTAATTTCTTTGCATTATCATGCCGCAACGGGTATGCGTGATTCAACAATTTTACATATGCTTTTCGTTCAGGGTTATTTTTTCCTTTTTGTTTATTTTGTTTTTACGAGCTTTTTCGGTATTGTTGGTCGCTGGTAGTTGTGTAGCATTAGTGCTACTTGGCACAGTTTAAGCCCCCCCTCCCCCGCGCCGCCGCAATGCGGGGCACTTAATACTAGTTTATCTATAAATTGGGTGGTATGCATGTGCATATAAATAAATAATTATTAAAAGAAACATTTTCTATTGTAGAGAGTAGTTTAATACACAACAAAGTCTATGTAAAAGTTAGGTAATATATATGTAATGGGTAGGGATAATGTACATTAATTCAGAAGTGTGAGAAGTGTATTATAATACTATATATAACACTATACAACATCATATAAACACCGTATATCACTATGTAACACCATATAACACAATGTAACACTATATGACACTATATAACAATATATAACACTATACATCTATCATAGACATGCTATCAAACAAACTATAGTGTTATATTTGTTATATAGTGTTACATAGTGTTATATGATGTTATATGGTGTTACATATTGTTATACGATGTTTATATGGTGTTATATAGTGTTATATATAGTGTTATAATACAATTCTCACACTTCTGGATTAATGTACAGGATCCTCTACCTATATGTAATATTATATTTTAATTATAACTATAATAAATAAGACGGGATATGTAACCACTAATCATGGTCTCTTAATAAGTTTAATAAATACGTCAAAAATTGCTTACAATGGAACTATGTAGTTCTTGTGGAGACGAGTTGCAGTTTTCTGCTCAAATTTAATTATGTACTAGTGATATTCCCCCGCGCTTCGCGGCGGGATTAAGTCGATATCAATTTGGTTCGTTACAGTACCTGCACTCGATATAGTAATTGAAAGAGAAAGTATTACATCGATTGAAAACAAAAAAAAAACATATTGATATCGTACCTATATATGTTGTTCAGTTGATATCGGTTCAGTTCGCTTGCATTTTATGTTTATTTTATTTCAACATTACTACGATATTTTTTTATAACGGATATTCTGCCGCTATCGTACCAAGCCCAATCAAAACCAATTGAACAATATTTGTGTCGGAACCAATATTTTTTTTAGTTTTTTGCTTTCAATAAATTAATACTGTATCGCTACCATATTGTACCGAACATCATTGGTATCGGTATACATTCCGTTTTATTGTTTCCTGTTTGATAACGGGTACTATGATCGTATCTTAAAAGTTACATGAGAGAACAAAATATACTTAAATCAATTTAAGTAATAAACCAAGAAAATAATAAAACCTTAGAAAAACCAATATTGAAAAAAATCAAAAACAATTGTTCCCCTCTTTTTATTTCAACATACGATATATATTTTTTAAACGGATATTGTGTCGCTATCGTACAAAATTCAATCAAAACCGATTGAATAACATCTGTATCCGTATTTATTTTTAGTGTTTTTGCTTTCGATGAATTAATATCCTATCGCTACATTACTGTACTGAACAACATCGGTACCAGTATATATTCATTTTTATGATTTCTTGTTTGATAACTGGTACTTTAATTGTATATTAAAAGTTATGTAAAAATATATGTTTAAATCAATTAAATAAATAAAGCAAATATAATACTAATAAAAACCTAGAAAAAAAACAATATTAATAAAAACTCAAAACACTGTTCATGGCGACTTTCTAATAATATGTATAATTGTTTGAGCACCTATATTTTAATAGTTTATTATGCACACATGTCACTTTCGGATAAATGACTAGCTCGATAGAGTAAGAATTCTCAATACACCTGAAGGGGTATGGTCTAAAAAAGCCGCGTAAACCAATCAGGTCGCGTGCGGAACCATACTCCTACTACATCAATCTGACAAACTTACAGACCTCGCACCGACTAAATAGGTGAAACCTGAGTCGCGCGCGAAGCCCAAGCGAAGTTAAAGCTCAGATTCTACACTTAACATCAAGGATGAAAACCCTCACTCCCTGGACCTTGCGCCGGCTATATGGATGTACTCCAGTGGCCACGCGGGGATAGAAGTGCAGGTTCATTCTAGATAATACGAAAGGTACGAGTGACAGAGAAATGGGCCAATCAGCGTCCAACAGGCTGTATCCTATCGTGCTCCACGATCAACAATCGTGCGGGAGACAAGAGGGTACACAAGGACGCCCACGTGGCACCAATCAAAGGGCGGCGACACCTGACCCATGATCTCCACTTACCTGCTGATGTCAGGGAGACAACAAGGACGACAACCAGGACACGTCACACGTGGCTCCATTCAAGGTGCGCCAGCTCTGTAAACCTTCTAGAAACACTAACGGTCGTAACAGAAGGGACAAAAAAGATATTCCTTGTTGTCGACACCAGACCCAAGGCCCATCAGCCCATCTCTTTCTACACTACTCCGGCTATAAATAGGGACCTTCATGTATAGATTAATTCTATTCTGTTCTCAGTTCTTTCACTCTTAAACACACACTGTTTCCTCAAAACAAATACTTATTCTCACGTCGGAGAGTGGTTAAGAGAGAAACCCCCATATTCCCCTCTTAACGAGCTTAACGGGGTGTTAATTGTTTTGTAGAAAGATCAAGGCTTGAGCTCAGGAAAGATTAAGAAGATTAACCTCTATGGTCGAAACATAAACCAAACTAATAACGTAAAATTAGTTATGTGTTTCTTTTAACACCGAAAGTGTTTACTCACCAAAAGAAAAGAAAAGAAAAGAAAATGTTGTATTTTTCTGTGGGAAATTCAATATCTAAGAACATGTTTAGTTAGATGAAAATGTGTATATATTATATAGAAACCTGAGAACAAAAAATTATTTAAATTAAATATGCAGTTTTGTTTTCAGCGATGAACCATTAGTGATTTTGTGACAACCTTTGCTTATCCTACGAATTGTTCCACGATTGAGTAGTGATGGCTTACATAACTAATGAAATAAAAGCTGTTAAACGTTTTGTAACATAATAAAGTTCACATACACTATATAAAGATGGAATAAATCGGTGACTTTGGTAACGGGATAATATTAATATGTCACGTTTGTATATCAATAGCCGACGACTGGCGAATCTAGAAAATCATTATATCTAGGTGCAATGTTTCAAAAAAAAAAGGGTAACAAAATAAAAAAAAATCAAATTTTTCCAAAATTTTCATTACCACCGGAGTGTCAAATGGTAGCGGGGGCTACCCTATTATAAAGCAATGTAAAGCAAGTTCCACCACTGCCGACGAATTTTTAGTTGGCATCAACTCTTTCCTATATTAGAAAGAATATAATCATTAAATTATAGAAAGATAGAATATAATCAATTATAGAAAGAAAGAATATAATCATTAAAATTATAGAACATATTTAGATGTTACGAGATATCCGTTATTCTTTACTATACAACTAGATAGTGATAGCTCGTGCGTTGCGGCGGGTAGGATTCGGTCGGTATTGGTTGGGTTTGTTACGGTGCTAGTGTAGCAAGTAGCAACCAAAAAAGAAGACCCAAAATAAAGTTATGATATGTCCAAAAGAATATCAAACATATATTTACATCCATAAAACCAATGAAAACAAATACTAAAGTTCAAATTCGATATAGCAATAGCAATACATAAAAATGTTGACTAACGATAGGTTACTGATGAAACAATGGTTAACCGGGCATGGTTAACACACTGGTCTCGTCAAGAAGAGTTAATCCATTCCTCTCGAGGATCGCTGGCTGGATCGTCCGCCAGTTGATCTCCTGCACAAGGAAACAAGCCGTGACTCGTAACAAAGATGATGGGGTGGGGGGTGCTCCTTGTTACCACTCTCCGGCGTGAGAATCAGTAATTTGCTTGGGAAGCAAAGTGTGATAGTAGTAGTAGTAGTGAGAGAGTTGTGAAGAGATACCTCAAACCTGGTTTGGGGTTGGTATTTATAGCCGAGGAGTGAAGGAGGAGCTGAAGGGACGGACTGACGACGTGCTGCCCCTTTGCAGGTGTGTCAGGCTTGTCGGTTGTGGAGGTGGAGCCACGTCCTACTGCAGTGTCAGTCCGTTGCTTACGTATGGCCTGACAGGCGGCTGCCAGTGGTGCCACTTCCTCTGTGTTGTGAGTCCCACTTGCTGTGGGCAGGATGCGGTGCGGACCGCATCACTGCCTGCGGTAACCTTTGATGTTACCGCGCTCTATGCTTTGACGAAGACATATGCGGGATGCGGTGCCAAGCCGCATTGCCGTCTGTGGTGACTGTTGCTGTTGCCCAGATCCCTTGTCGTGACGAAAATGTCCATATGATACGGTGTCAGCCGCATCGCTATGCACGTCCGCTTTCATACACAAGGTAAGGCTTCTTCTTATCCTTTGACCGATTAGATTCGAAAGATGCGTCCGCGTGGACGCAGTTCTTTGCTGGTGGGGGTTTTTTGATAAGAGTAATGGTCACTCGCGGTCAGGTGGCGCGAGATTTAGGACCATACCCCTTCAAGTCCCCCTAGTCTAGTGTTGCTGCCTCGTGCAAGTTGCATGTGGGAGGAGCACTGGACTATGGTATCTTGAAGGTAGTTTCCAGCCTAGAGAAAATTCTAGGCCATGTAGATGGCATTTGCTTTTCGTAAATCAAGCTGGGGATCTGGTAGAGTCATGTGACGTCTCTTCCGTACCGGTGAGCAAGTTTCGTCTGATGCGAAATTCTCAGCCGATTGGGTAGGGGCTACCTTTTTCTGATGTCATCAGGTTGGTTGCCACCTATTGGTGTGTCGAACCAACTTCTGAGATCATGTCTCCGTCTTCAAACCAACCTTTGAGGTGGTGAATGAAGAAAAGAAAGGCCATGGGGTGGTGACAGGGATGAAGTTATTCTTGGGGCGCAAGGTCTTGGGAGCATGTCGCTGGCAATTGAAGCACTTGCGCAAGACTTTGCTGCATCCAGGTGCATGCTGGGCCAGTAGTACCCGGCATTCATAATTTTGGCCACTACCATGCGTGGACCTGCGTGTATGCCACATATTCCCTCGTGTATCTCTCTGATAAGGTATGTGGCATCTTGGGGGTCGACGCAGCGTAGGAGTGGGCCCAAGTATGATTTACGGTATAAGATACCGTCTCCCATTTGATAATGGCACGCTTTGTATTGTAACTTTTGTGCCTCTGACTTGCTTTCGGGAGTCACACCTGATTGCAAGTATGCAATGATTGGTGTCATCCTGGATGTTGTACCCTACTGGATGACGTTGATTTGGCGCTGGGGTACTGAGGGATTTTGTAGAATCTCAATGCGTATCTCTTTTGCCAAGTGTTAGAAGCTGGTGGACGCGAGTTTTGACAGTGCATCCGCGGGTTTGTTTTCATTTCTGTTGATATGGCGGATATTGAAGGAAGGGAATTTTGACTTCAGTTGCAAGGCTTGTTCGAGGTAGAGGATCATGATATCCCCTTTTGCAGTATAATCACCGCGTACTTCCCCTGCAACTAACAACGAGTCGACGTGTGCTTCCAAATGTTGCATGCCAAGCTTGATTGCGAGACGTAGCCCTGCCAAAAGAGCCTCGTATTCTGCCTCGTTATTTTTTCTTTTAAAGTCGAGGCGAATTGCATAGGTAAGCTCTTGGCCGTCGGGGCTGACGAGTCGCAGACCTGCGCCTGCACCATCCTCATTGGACGCACCATCAGTATATAGTGCCCAGGTTTCTGAGGAGGATGGTGGTGGTGCAGGATTTTGTTCTTGTTCGCATTCTTGAATGCGATTTGCCGGTACTTCGGCAACGAAATCAACTAAGACCTAGCCCTTGATTGCGGGGCGCGGCTTGTAGTTCAGCGTGAGTGCACCCAGTTCAATTGCCCATTTCGCTAATCTCCCAGAGATGTCAGGTTATGATAGGATCGATCTGATCCTGTAGTTGGTTAACAGTGTGATGACGTGGTTTGCAAAGTAACGTCGCAACCGTCGTGACGCGTGTACCAGTGCCAATACCAATTTCTCCATGATGGAGTATCTCGTCTCTGGGTCATTGAGCATTTTGCTGATATAGTAGATGGGTGTTTGAACTCCCTCTCGCTCCACTATGAGTACCGCACCTACCGCGTTGTATGCGGCAGATAGGTACAAGATAAGTGGCTCATCTTTACGTGGCGCGGTCAGAGTTGGGAGTTGAATCGAACACTCTTTCATCTCCCGAAAGGCGTTTTCGACCTCTGCGGTCCATTGGAATTGTTCCTTCTTTAAACAGTTCCGCAGTGTTTGCGGTCCATTGAATCGAACACTCTTTGCAGGTGTGTCAGGCTTGCCGGTTGTGGAGGTGGAGCCACGTCCTACTGCAGTGTCAGTCCGTTGCTTACGTGTGGCCTGACAGGCGGCTGCCAGTGGTGCCACTTGCTCTGTGTTGTCAGTCCCACTTGCCTAGTGGGCAGGATGCGGTGCGGGCCGCATCGCTGCCTGCGGTAACCTTTGATGTTCCAGCGCTCTATGCTTTGACAAAGACATATGTGGGATGCGGTGCCAAGCCGCATCGCCTTCTGTGGTGACTGTTGCTGTTGCCCAGATCCCTTATCGTGACGAAAATGTCCATATGATGCGGTGCCAGCCGCATCGCTATGCACGTCCGCTTTCATACACAAGGTAAGGCTTCTTCTTATCCTTTGACCGATTAGATTCGAAGGATGCATCCGCGTGGACGCGGTTCTTTGCTGGTGGGGGTTTTTTGATAAGGGTAATGGTCACTCGCGGTCAGGTGGCGCAAGATTTAGGACCATACCCCTTCAGTTACAAAATGGAATTTTGTTTTAGTTTAATAAAACTGAAAGCTAAAATTCCAAATATGTTAACATGTATTTTTTTTAATTGGTATTGTTTATTTTATTTAGTTAATAAAAAAAATATTGATGGGTAAAGATAAATGCATAACTTGTATCTATTACTATTGTAAAAAACGAAAGTAAGAGAAATCATAAAAATGTGTGAAATGGTTGTGCACACAGATGACACGTTTTGCCCAACCACCCTTTCCACCAATAAAACTCAAATATTATTCATGGATGTTCCAGTAGATTTTCAAAGAACTAAACTTTAGTGGCTAAATCGTAAATCTCATGAAATCAACTGACGCAACAACTCTTTATCCTTTGATATATATAATAATAATATGATCAGTGCCTTTTTCTTCTTTTATCTCTCATATCACTCTTAGCCTCTTAGGGTTGTACTAGTAGAGGTAATTGCGGGGAGAGGGGGAGGGGTGTGTAGTCCCTGCATGGGCATGCCACCGCCACCCCTTGTTTAAGTGGGATTCGGGTAATAGTCATTGATGTGGGGAAGAGGAGAGAGAGTGTTAATGGTGGGTTCCACTCTTTTCCAACCAATCACACATTTATTTTTATTTTTTTAAGAAAAATTGGTTATCATTCCCCATGTGGGGAGCACCCCTTAGTGTTTGAGTGCAAAATGAGGAGTGAAGAGTGTATTGACATGATATGAGGTGATTGGCTAGGGAGAGAGTTTACGACTCCCCACATGGTAGCACCCCTTCCACCCTTATGTCTTTACTGCAACTAGATACCAGTTGGCATTTTGGAGGTGGGATAAAACTTTGGGACCAATATGTCACACCCCAACCAATGGCGGAAACATCGGGATGAGACGAAGTGTGAAGATTGCTAGAGACATCATAACGCTATTTGTGACAATATTTAGAAAATCCAAATTTCATTTCATTTCATAACTTCAAATAGTCAACATTACAAGAAATTCAAATACAACAAGTTTAACTAAACAACATGATAACATAACAAAATTTGATACAACATATTAAACCCTAACGTCTATATGTGTATCTAGGCATCAACGCTATTTCTTTTCTTAGCATCGTCCTCATCAACCTGTAACATGTTTAAAATAATTCAATGCAAAAGCAAAGGCGAGTATACAAGTTTGGTACATACATAGCATAAGATAAAAATGTGAACAATTCCTCATAGCAAGCATGCGATTCAAGATAAACATTAAATATGGCATGTGTATAACATATCAAACCAAGAAAACGCAACTTGCTAATGACATAACCAAAGTTTCAGTAGAGGCGGGTCGTTAATCCTATAGCCCTACATATGTCAAGGTTTGGCTCGTACGAAGTTAATGATAAGTTCAACACATAAGAATCACCCAAATTTAAAGTATCAAGCCATCACATATACAAGCATTGTTATAGGAATGTTCGTGTGTTTAGACAAAAGTTCATGTGTAAGTTTCAATAGGTAAACATGTTACACCCCAAAAGTGGTAAAAGTAAAAGGGGAAAAGTACGAGTATACTCACAAAGTTTGCATATGTTTTCCGATTATCCAATTGTTGACGAGTTGATGAGGTTAGAAGGTTGAATGTGTAGGGTTAAAGTTCATGTATGCTTAGAGTCGAGATTCGGTATTTAAAAACAACATAAAAGTAAGATATGAGAATAGCATGTGGAAGTAATCATCTTCAACCCATAACACTTGTATGACACTTGGTAACCACAAGGGTTATGATAATATTTTCATGAGTTGAACACCCATAAGAATCACAACAAGGTTTAGGTCTTAGGTGATGTTCTACTACTTTAACATATAAACATGAGTTCAACATCAAAGGTTCGAATGAGTGTATATATATATCTAGGTTAAGTACTACATATTATTTAGTCCAATAATTCAAGTAGGAGGTAGAAGATTAGAATCTTCATTTAGGCACCTGGTGTTATCATAGATGTCATGTATGGGGTAGGAAGGACATGCTTCCATTTAGGAACCCCTTGAATGTTCACCACTTCACTTGGTGTAACAACAACCAAGGAGGGTCACGAACTAGGATTTGCACAATAACATAAACAACCTAACTATTGAGAAATCATCAAATCATGTGAGGATTGTATGTAGGACAACCCAAGTTGTTCCATAATCACTCATGTATCAAAGGCTATGTTTGACATGATTTGTGGGTTGAAACCCTAAACAAAACACCAAGTTTATGAGGTTTAATCCTCTGATTTTAAATGTCTCAACCTTGTTTTTAAGCTTAACCAACCATGGGATAAGTTGTAAGCATTAGGACATAGGTATGAGATGTGTTGAACACAAGTTACATAGGTTTAAACAAGTTTTTGATGAACATAAAAACAAACAGAAAGTTTATGGACGATTTCGGGGCATTTCCAGGTCTGATTTCTCCAAGGAGAAGTCTAGGAATCGAACCCCATGATTATACAAGCAAGTAGGAAAAAGAATCGAGTGAATCGGATAAGAATTGAGTGAGTAATGCTCATTTTCGTGAAGGGGTGTCAATCTACTCGAACCCTTGCTTTCAGCTACGGTTTGGTGGATGTTTTGTGAGTTTTTAGGGTTGCAAAAGTGGTAGGGAGGCTGGTTATAAGTGGTATTTATAGGGGGAAGGATTAGGGTTTCAATGGGTTGGGCTTTGGAAGTGTTTAGAAGGGGTTACACCTTGAAACTAGCCCACAAAACCCAACTATATGGGGCTGAATTTTGCTGAATTGGGCTGCCATATTTCTTTATTTTTTTTATTTTTTTAAAACATTATAATGAGTAATTTTGTTAATTAAGTTGTGTAATAATATGCAACAATGTTTCCCCTAACTTGTAAAAAGGTGAAATATGAAATAAAACATGATTTAACTAGGTAAAAAGTGTAATGTACAAGTTTTATTTACGAAGCAAGTTCCGTATTTTACAACGATTACGATGAAAGAATGGTTATAAGAACACAAGATTTCCAAAGATAGAATTTCACGTAAGGTTTCTAAATGTAGGATGTTTGAAAACGCAGGGCGTTACACAATAGGTCATGGGTTCAATTCCAACAAGGGGTTTTTCTCATATTTATTGGGTTTCCTCCTGAATTGGTGTATAGGTATTATGCCTAGTGTAGATGGATATGATCGGGTGGTTCCGCTGGTGGCACGTTGACACTCTAGTGGTCCGTCAGTGATCCAAATTTTTCGTTAAAAAAATACCGGTTGGTTGCCATCCATCCTCCACGTTGACTTTTTTTCTTCTTCCCTTGTTATACGTCATACCTCATGGACCCACATACAAAGATTAATTTTAATTTTCTTCTTCTCTTATGGTTGTCATACCGCTGCAATTTTAATCCTTAGTGTGGTAGTCATGTTGCTATGCCTCTTTTCACCGTGTGTGTATATATATATATATGGATTTAGGGCGGTCATTGACGCTTTCCATACACAAATTCTTATTACTGACTAAGTTACTAAGATTGTATTGTCACACCCCAACCGATGGCGGAAACATCGGAGCGTGGCACTGAGCGAAACAGATTATCCAGAGGTTTCCATAACAACTATAATTACCAATTATTTAAAGCATCACGTCCCATACCATGACATAAAAAGTAATATAATTATTACAGACAAAATCTAGTCAAATTGTTCTGTTCCGACAACTAAGATTTCAAGTACAGACAATTCGTTTATTTGTTTCTAGACCTTTCCTAGCCTCGATTTCACAGCAAGCCAAGCAATATAACATCTTAAGCACCTGCCACATACGTTAAAGTAAAAGTCAATACACATAGTGTAAAGGTGAGCATACAAGTTTAATAGATATAATAGAGTTCGAAATCGTTTACGCATAACCAACACGTACATAGTGTGAAATGAAGCACGTAAGTTATCGACATGATCCTATCAATATCAATTACTGCGGGTTGACTACGCAAGGCAGTTCGTAATACACACTCACCACTGTGAGCCATGTAATTAATTGTCCTTAACAACCCCTGGGTGAACATGTGCTGAATCCAAACTATAGTACTATCGTTGCTAAGGCAGGTAGACGACAATCCATGTGTAAACATAACAAACAAGCATTCATTAAGTCACGTATAACATGCGGTAACGGTTAGCGTTAAAGTATTGCGTAGTGTGTTCGATGTGATTTAGAATAAGTAACGTATGTAACACCCAAAAGTGCGTAAAGCAAAAAGGGTTCGAGTATACTCACAGCGATGATGGATTGAAGGGAGCGCTAGAGTGAGATTAGCCTGATCAGAACGATAGTACAAACGATAAGCGGCGCGTAAAACGGTGCGAAGTGTCAGTGGATCGGACGGTAATCCGATCGGGTGGCAATCCGATCAGATGGTCGGTCGATCGTGTGACAATCCGTTCGGATGGTCATCCGATCGGGTGACCATTCGATTGGATTGTTACCTCGTTTGGGATGGATGTGTTTGTGTATGATGGCTTGACTTTTGAAGTTTTCGTTGTAGCATTTTGAAAACAGAGAAGTATCTCTACCTTTCAGGTCGGTCGATCGAACGGCGGTCCGATCGGGCGACAATCCTATTGGTAGGACACTCTAGTGAGAACAAGTTCACAGCGGTTTGTCACTCGATCGGATTGCAATCCGATCGGTTGGCAATCCGTTTGGGACTCATTATGCATTGAACATGTTGAAAATTGTTTAAGTGTCGAAGTCAAAACATCACATGGTCGGGTGGTAATCTGATCGGGTGGCAATCCTATCGGACGACAATCCGTTCAATGTTCAAAACCTCAAATGTTGAAATAAAAGTTAAGTGTGGGACCCAAGGTGCAAGCCGATCGGGTGGCTGTCCGGTCGGGTGGCAATCCGATTGGACGGCAATCCGATCAGACGACGATCCGTCCCAGACAACCTGATCGTCTTCTTCCTTGGTTGTTTTGATAGTTTGAAGTTTTCTCGAGACGTTGTGACTACGTGCTAAGCAACAGAAACTCGCCAAGACCCCTGTGACCCCATCGGACAGGAATCACCCAAATCCGACCCGTTCACAGATCCGTAACGGTTGTTCATGCTTAACCCGGAATCGGTTGTCTCTTTGGGAGAACTCAGATCTTGAGCCAACACATCACCAAGAAGGAGTAGAAGGTTAGAACAAGGTCCGATTCTATCGGTTTTGAGTGCATTGAGTGTAAAAGAGTTGAAAGAAAGTTAGAAAACCATCTTTCAATCCTTTTCACCATGAATATGTTCAGATCTGTGCGAGATCCTTGTTTGTTTATGTGGAAATCGTTCAGATCGAAGTTGTTCTCGAAGGATTGAAGCCAAAACATGAAGTTCTCAAGAACACCATGATGACATCATCCTATAACACCTCAAATCTAGTGATTTCACGGTTAAAAGTTAAGATTCAAAAGATAGAAAGGTATAGGAGTGCGTGTAGATTAAGAAAGTACAAGATTCGCGAGAAATCGGAAGACATAGCGGCTGGAGCGAGTTGAGGGAGAGAGAGCTGTCAACATCAAGTGATGTTGACATATGAGGGGTATTTATAGGGTTTCCATAAACGGAAAGGGGGAAAGGTGGCTGGTCGATCGGGTGACAGCCCGATTGGGTGGCAGCTCGATTGGAGAGTTTGGTGCGACGAGTTTTGCAGTTTCGATTCGCGTGTTGAGCGTTCCGATGCGATAGAGTTTCTCATTCAAATTACTTTTAATCCCAACTACTATATCTAACATACAATCATCCTAATTAACTTGCGTTTAGCGTTTGCGATTCGATTGTGATTGCGTTGCGATTGAGTTTCGATTAATCACCACAACATAACCATAAATAAACATGCACAACTAACACACAAGAGGCACACACACGTAAAGCAATATCCATAACGCATAATTCGAGTTGCGAATGCAGTTGCGATGCGATAAGCGATAAAACATGCGATAACATATGCGATAAACATCGATAAATCTCGATTATTAACAAGTACTCCACATAATACAACTAACGTAAACAATTAAATAGACTCTCTACAAGTCAAAGAAGTCAAAACAATAATTGAGCAAGGAGTGACAGATCGCAATTAACAATCTTTTCTTCCTTTGACTTCAATCTTGACTTTGACTTTGACTTTCGAAACACGGGGTGTTACATGTATGTTCTAGTTATACCAACATATCCAATATTCGTCACCCCAATTTAGGCGTTCGGTTTTCCCCGCTAGAACTACAATTAGTATTAGATTTAGATGTAATATATATTAGTTAGGATTTGTTATTCAGATAAGATTTGATTTAATTATCTTTATCGTAACGTGAAGTTGTGAATATGTTAAGTTTCTTTTGTAATTATTATTATTGTACTCTTACATATTGTTAGATCAATAACATGCATAGTAACTTATTGTAAAGTTTTTATTATCATGTATATTGTCTCTTTAAGTTGTAACATCCTAACGAACATCCTAACTTTCATTAAAGACGTTAAATTGACATGGTTAATGAAATTCGCATTCGCAATCTATTAATGTTGATATAATTTATATTGTTTCAAAGTATGTGGAGCGATAATAAAAACCAAATTGAGTTGGTGTATATGAAAAATTGGTCTGTAATAATTGAAAAAGAAAGTTAGCGGGCCATTTCTAACACAATTCAAAAAGTTCAGTTTTCTAGAGACGTTAAGATCATGATAATTTCAGCTTTGACTATAGGGATACCTTATTATTGTATGCATACGGCAACAATTCATGTCTTTTGGATTGAAAATGTTTAAATTACATGGACACGTGTTTTTGTTTTTTATTTTGGTAATTGTGAGACATCAACTCATCTAGGATGAAGTATCACTGGACAATATAATATGTTTGCATCTGCCGACATTGATAGTTGTTGATGCAACAAACACGGGACCAAGGATGGTAGCTGGACTGGTCAGGCAAAAGGGCTGAAAGGTTTGATTTTGCCTAACGCAGGTCGCGGGGTCCCTCCACGTTTGCAAAACGTGGAAGGAGGTTCACTAGTATATTTGAGTTATTTGCTTTGAAGTTCTTTCTCCAAGATTGACTCGGATCAAGAAAAGAAAGCAAATAGAATGAATGAGATGAATCTGATGAAGAGTTATTTGGAAGTGACAAGAACTCTTCAAATGACAAGAGATTAAGGAATCTCTCTGCTTTTCGGAATGTCCTTGAAGTGTTATTGAGCTGTCTTCTTATAGTGGAAGACACTTCTCGAAATGGTATGGACTATACTAGTGAGACCTGTTTGCTTATGGAGGGTTTCCCCTTTTGGGGTTCAAGGCTTTGGACCCCTGGTTAATAGGGTGTGCCTGTACAGACCTGCTCTGACTTTGTGAGTTGGTGAGTGTGAGTTGGTGAGATGAGTTGGTGGACATGACTAGTTACTGTTCCTCGATTCACCCATTATGCAGCTTTTCATCCGATGAACCTTTCAACCTTTTAAGCTCTTTGCATATTAATGGTTTTATTTGTCTTTGGGCTACCCCCGTCGTCAGCCCCCCAAGTCAGAGGTTTTTGGGGTATTAGGCTCAAAGACTTCTGACTTTTATGCATGTCTTTTAAAGGCTTCAAGGGTTCGTTGTTTGGAGGCTTGAAGGGTTTGAGGCGGTTACTTTTTTGAATTTTGAAATTTAATCGATTTGACAGTTGATTGGACATGTGTCAGGCGGCGGATTGGCAGAGATTTTTATTTTTATCTTTAATACCCTTACTTTACTCTTATATTCATTTTTACAATTACAAAACTTCATCATTTTCCCTTCAATCATTCACAGTTTTTCCTCCCTCAGGTTAGTTTTCTTCTCCGTTTTCATTTTTACTTTTTTCGATCATGGGTGCCCTTAAGGATTTAGCGAGGTCATTTTCTCGGTTGACACAAGAGGAGGTAGACCTGTTTTGCCTTGAATATGGTATCGATAAACAGTTTAATCCGACCGCCCCTGCTTGCGATGCTTCCGTTGACAAACCGATTCCTGGTTTTATTGCTTTGTATTGTCGGCATTTTGAGTGGTCTAATCTTCGTTACCCTTTTTCGTTTTTTGTTCTAAATTTGCTTGAATATTATCGAGTGTCTTTTGGGCAAGTACATCCGAAAGGAATGGCTAGGGTTTTGCACTTTGAAGTGCTGTGTCGTGCTTTAGGTTATGATCCTTCATTGTTGCTCTTTCGGAGGTTCTTCCGGTTAGCCAAAAATGGCGATTGGTTTACTTTTGAGAACACAAAGGTTGATACTTGTCTTGTTTCATCCATGGTTACAACCCTTGGATCATGGAAGAATACGTTTTTCTGGGTTTCTGAATCCATTATTCCTTTCAAAATGGTGTGGAGGCATCCGGATGCTGTTCTCAACGATCCGGAGCCTTCCGAGTCTGAATTGAATGATGCCTTTCTTTCAGCCATTCGGGGGTGCCCTTCGAGGGTTCGCCCTTTTCCCGAACATTTGTTAGTGCTTTTAGGGGTTAGTAATATTTGGGCAAAAGTTGATCGGGATCCGGTGTTGATGAGAAATGGCCTTGGTATGCATTTTTTCCCCTATACCTTTTCATCTTACTTTGTTTGTGACTTATTTTCTTTATTTGTTTTTTGGCAGTTATGTCTGCTTTGGACTTCATCAAGAGTGACGATACGTCCGATGTGGTTTTCGAAGATGCTCCGACTGTTCCGGGTGAAAATGTTGTTGTGAGGACCTCTGAGCAGAGGTTTGAGGGTTCAGGTTATGTCAGTGTTGCAAATGCGAAGGGTTTTACCAAGTCCAATGTTCCCAAGCCTTCAACTCGCCGGTTATCTCGTCGTTTACTGAAAGCTGCTCCTCAATCCACTTCCACTGAGCCAGTGGATTTGAGTGATGATATCGAGGCTTCTGAGGATCAGGCTGAAGTGGAGGTTGAGAAGGAGAAGGAATTAGTTGTGCGTGGTAAGAAGGTTCGAGGGAAGAAGGGTGTTGCTACCCCTGTTCAAGAATCATCGAGCAGAGACGTTGAAGGGTTGAACCCTGAGGGCACTTATGTGCCTACTTGGTTGGTTAAGAATGATGACACTTTTAAGGATGCTGCTGTTTGTGAAGATGCTCTTAGTCATCTTGCTCCTCCTTCCGTTCGTGAAGCTATTGCTGAGATGGATGATGACACTATGTTATCTCGCATGGTTTTAACTACTTGCAACCTTGCAGCCATGCTTCCCCAAGGGATTACACGCTTTCGCCAAAGGATGCGGGAGTATGAGGATTTTTCTAAAAAGAAAGACAAAATGAAATCCTCCCTTGCATCGATGAAGAAGGAAGTGGCTGGGTTTGCAGAGAAGGAGGCAGCTTGGAAGAAGGAGATTGAAGATCTGAAGAAGATGCATGCCATTGAGATGGGTGACCTGAGGAAAAGTTTTGAAGCAAATTTGTTGAAATTGAAGGCTGACCGAGAGGCCTTATCTGTCCAGCAGAAGGCTTTTCGTGAAGAAAAGGAGGGGTTGAAGGCTTCCGTTGGTCAGGTGACTGCGGATAATCAGTGGTTGATCGAGCATGGGTTTCAGCAGGTTGTGACTTATCTTTTGCACTCTAAGGAATTTAACTCTGCCCTTGGTGATGTTTACACAAAGCTGCTGAACCTGGGGAAGCATCAAGGCCTTACTGCTGGCTATAAACTTCATGAATCTGGGCAACCTTTGGAGAAATCACCCATGTTTCGCCCTGAGGCTTCTGATGTCTTCAAGGCTTCTGTTGAGCAGATGGAGAGGCTAACCTACCCCTTTATTCATGAGGTATCCTCTTGTTTTGGTAAGCCTTTGTCTGTTTTACAGGGGTTGAAGCCTGAGGGGTTAAATGAGAAGGTTTGTGCTGAGGTTTTGGGTTCCTTGTCAAAGAAGAGGTCTTATTCCGGGGACAGTGATGATACCCTTTCGAGTCTACCTGAAACCTCGAAAGATGCTGGTTTGGAAACCTCTGCAGTTGGTGGTGAAGAAGTTGTGAAGGTGAAGAAGACAAAGAAAGCTAAAAAGTCTAAGGGTGAAGGTTCCAAGCCTTCTGATAACTGACATTTATTCGTAGCTTTCTTAGCAAACATTTTATGTTTTGTAATGTTTTAAACAATGTTTAGGTTTGGGGGACCCTTAAGGTTCCCATGGTTGGTTGGTTGGGCCTATATGGCTGTTGAACATTAGTTTTATTTGCAAGTCACTAGGGCTTGCTTTGACTGTCTTATGAGGGTCTTTTATGGCCTTTTTAACTTATGACATGATGTTTGTCGTTGATATTTTTGTTGGTTCCATTTGCTTGGTTTTGTTTTGTGGGGTTTCAACCCTTCAGGCTTTTTGTACAGTTGCTGGTGGGTTGAAGCCTTTAACCTTTCAAGCTTGGTGCCTGTTGGTTGATCTTTGGGTAGCTTCTGATTTGGTTTGTATGTTTGGTTGATAGGCTTGTTTGTCTTTATGTTTTTTACACTTTAAAGGGTTCAGTGCTGCAGTCACTTTGCCTTAGTGTTTATCATCAAGACGTAGTATCTATCCTTTTCTTTTATTTCGTTGTGATTTGTTTGGTTTCGTAAGTCTGATTATTGGGTACATTTTTTAGACTTAAGGAACGATTGGTGTAGGCTGTTCAAACCTGTCTATGAGACACTATGGTTTTTCTTTGATAAGTCTCATGGAGTTGTATTGATTTAGGAACTCACCCCTTATATAGGTCCATTCAACCCTTGAGCCTATTGAGCGATATGGCCTGGGAGCTCATCCCCTTACATGGCCCTTGCCATGGAGTTTTTTGCTAGGTTCTCAACCTGATATTAGGATAGAAAGACAAGTTTGATAAAGTAACTTCATTCATTCAAGCAACATTTGCTTTTACAAAAGGTTTTTGTTTTGCCACAAACCAAACTTTCTAAACATAGAATTTTCTTAAAGTTTTTCCGTTCCAGTGTCTTGGGAGCCTTTTGCCTTCTAGATCTCCCAGCTTGTAGGATCCACCCTTGTGTGCTTCGAGGATGGTGTATGGCCCCTCCCATTTTGGGCCTAATTTTCCTTGGTTTTCCTTTTTGCTGGCCTCATTGTTTCTGAGGACTAGGTCTCCTGGCTTGAATCGTTCGTTCTTGACCTTTTTGTTGTAATATGCTTCCATCTTTTGCTTGTATTTGGCCTCTTGTATTGCTGCTTGATCCCGGGCCTCTTCTAAGAGTTGTAAGTTCAACATGGTCTCTTGTGTGTTTACCTCGGGATCCATGTTGACAATTCGTTGGGTTACAACTCCTATTTCAGCGGGGATTACGGCTTCGGATCCGAATACCAAGCTATAAGGTGTTTTTCTGTGACTTGCTTTTTCTGTTGTTCTGATTGCCCATAGAACGCTAGGCAATTCTTCCAGCCAATTACTTTCATATCTCCCCAATCTTGTCTTGATGCCTTCCACTATGCTTCTGTTGGTCCTTTCAACCTGACCGTTTGATTGCGGGTAAGCCACTGAGCTGAAGATTTGGTTGATCCTGTACTCTTTGCACCAAAGGCTGAAGGGTTTCTCAGCGAATTGTTTCCCATTATCGGTCACAATTACCCCTGGCAGCCCATAGCGGCATATGATGTTCTCCCATACAAAGTCTATGATTTGCTTTCCTGTGATTTTGGCAAGGGGTTTGACCTCTGGCCATTTGCTGAAGTAATCAATTGCTACCAACAGGAATTTTACTCCCCCTTTGCTTGGAGGGAATGGTCCAACTATGTCCATTCCCCATTTATGGAATGGCCATGCTGAAGTTATGGGGACCAAGTCATGTTTTGGACTTTTTGGTATTGGGGAGTGGATTTGGCAGGCATCGCATTTCTTCAATTGCTCGACGGTATCCCGATGCATTGAAGGCCAGAAGTATCCCAAGTTCATGAGTTTTGCAACCACCGACCTAGCTCCGAAATGAGCTCCACATATTCCTTCATGCACTTCTTTAACCAAATACTTGCTTTGTTCAGGGCCCACACACCTTAGCAATGGTGCAAGGTATCCTTTTTTATAGAGGATTTCTCCTTGCAACACATATTGTCTTGCTTTGATCTTTACCCTTTCAGCTTCTATTTGATCACTTGGTAGTTCGTTGTTTTGAAGGAATTTCTTTATGGGAGTCATCCAATTTGGATCTTCCTCGGTGACCACATCTTGTACTTCTAATTCGTCAATTGAACGAGCCTTCAACACTTCAACCAACACCTTTTTTGTGAGGTGGGCGAATGTGAGGGATGCTAACTTGCTTAAGGCGTCAGCCTTTTTGTTTTGGGATCTTGGAATCTGTTTGATGTTGCATGCCTGGAAGGTGTTCATTAATTCCTTTGATTTTTCTTTGTACCTCCTCATGTTGGGCTCCTTGGCGACATAGCTGTCATTGACTTGGCTTGATACTAGTAGCGAATCAGTGAACACTTCGAGCTTTTTGACTTTCATTTCTTTGGCTAGCCGGAGGCCAGCGATCAGTGCTTCGTATTCAGCCTCGTTATTAGTGGTCTGAAAGTTGAAACGAAGAGCATATGTGAATTCTAGCCCCTCAGGGTTGATTAGGATTACACAGCTCCTGACCCTTCAACGCTTGAAGCCCCGTCGGTGAACAGTTTCCAGGCTTCAGGGTTGGAGGGTTCAGTGGTTGTGGTGTTTACTTCTTCAGTCTTTTGGCTTGGGACTTCTACTAGGAAGTCAGCCAAAACTTGAGCTTTGATTGCTTTTCGTGGGACAAAGGTGATGTTATGTTCACCTAGTTCCACTGCCCATTTTGCCAATCTTCCTGAGTTTTCAGGCTTTTCAAGCACGTTCTTGACAGGTTGGTCAGTGACCACTTGTATAGGATGTGCTTGAAAGTATCTTCTAAGCCTTCTGGCTGTTTGGACCAAGGCTAGGGCTAGTTTTTCAAGGGGAGGATATTTGGTTTCAGCTAGTTTTAAAGTTTTGCTGAAAAAATAGACGGGTACCTGAGCCTTGTCCCTTTCAATGGTGAGGACTGCACTGATGGCTTCGTCGGCAACTGAGAGGTACACCGATATGAGCTCCCCGGTTTCAGGTGCTGCAATATCTGGCAGTGAAGCAAGGTGCTGCTTCATTTGATTGAAAGCTTCCTCAGCCTCCTCGGTCCATCTGAAATCTTTCTTATCTGAACAATTCTTGAGCGTTTTGTAGAACGGTAGGGACCTTTCGGCCAGTTTTGAGGTAAAACGCTTCAAGGCTGCAAGCTTCCCATTCAAGCTTTCAACCTCCTTCTTGGTTCTTGGTGGTTTAGCTTCGAGAACAGCTTTCACTTTGTTGGGGTTGGCCTTGATGCTTTGTTTTCCAACAATATGACCCAGGAATTTTCCTTCATCAAATCCGAACGAACATTTTTCCGGGTTAAGCTTCATGTTGATCTTTCTAAGATTCTTGAAGGTTTCTTGGATGTCATCAAGCATCTGGTACTCCGTTTTGCTTTTGATTACCAGGTCATCGACATACGCTTCCATGTTTCTTCCAATTTGTCTTTCGAAGGCTTTATCGACGAGTCGTTGGTAAGTGGCTCCTGCGTTCTTGAGACCAAAAGGCATTTTTTGGTAACAGAAAATGCCCTTGTCTGTGTGGAAAGCCGTTTTTTCTTCATCCTCTTCTTTCATGAGGATCTGGTGATAGCCTTTGTATGCATCAAGGAAGCATTTGAACGGGTATCCCGTGAGGGAATCAAACTTAAGGTCAATTTCTGGGAGCGGGTAGCAATCTTTAGGACAAGCTTTGTTAAGATCCTTGAAATCTATACACATTCTCCAAGAGTTGTCGGGTTTTCGGACCATGACAGGATTAGCAATCCACGATTGATACTTAACCTCTCGGAGGATGCCAGCTGATACAAGCTTTTCAACCTCTTGGCAAGCTGCCAGGCTTCTTTCAGGTGCCAAACTTCTTTTCTTTTGAACCACTGGCTTGACATTCGGTGGTATTCTCAGCTCATGTTCAGCAATGCTTCGAGGGATCCCGGTCATGTCTTCGGGAGACCAGGCGAACACATCGCTGTGGTGTTTTAGCAGCTTTTCAAGGTATGAAAGAGTATCTTGAGAGAGGTTGGGATTGACCCTTATCCGCTGTTCGGGGTACTTAGGGTTGATGACTAACCCCTGCTTGTCTTTCTCGTCATTAGAACTTTCTCCTTCGATCAGGTAAGCTTCCTGAGAGGGTTGAAGGGTTGCAATCCCTCTCTCGGTTGGAAACTTGACAGTGCCATGGCCAACAGATACAGCCATGTAAAATGCACATTGTCCGGGCCTCCCTATGATTACGTCGTAGTTGGAAGGGATGTTGATAACCACGAATGTTAGTGATCGGGTTCTTTCCTTTGATCCCTCTTTAAGACAAACATCAAGGGTTATTTGCCCCAAAGGCTTCAGGGTTATGTCAGCGATACCCTTTATGGAGGTCCCGGAGGGTTGAAGCCTTGAACGCTCCTCATTGCTTAGTTGATTGAAAAACTTCTCAAACATGATTTCAGTGGCTGCTCCTGTGTCTATGTATGCTTTGCATGTTTGTAAGGTACCCACGATGGCTTCAACCACAAGGGGACCAGGGAGCGGGTCCTTCCTTGTTGGGGGGAAGCAAACACACTGAAGTTCCCAATCCTCCAACCGTCGCTTCTTGTAAGGGACCTTTTCGTCAGAACATACCATGTTTACTTCCTTCCCTTTGTTTTCGGCCATCTTGTCTCGAACTCCTTTGACCAAATGGGCAAGTTCCCCTGACTTGACAGCTTCTTCAATTCTCTTTTTCAGCTGGAAGCAATCGTTGGTGTGATGTCCCTTTTCTTCATGGAATTCACAGAACTGAGTGGAGTTCTCGTTTTTCCGACTTTTGGGAAGAGGCCTAGGAGGTCTGAAGTTTTGCTTGACCTCTTCCGTTGCCAGGACTTCTTGAGGGGTTTTGGTGAGAGGAGTGAAACTCATACTCTTATCCCTGCTTGGAGGGTTTCGCCCTTCAACCCTTCGAGTGTCTGAACCCTTTGAGCGTCTGTCGTAAGAATTAAAGTTTCCTCTCTTTCTGGCTGGGCTGCTGCTTCGCCAACCGGAACCCCTTTTCCTTTGTTCCTTGATATCAACAGCTTCTTCTCCTCGGATGTGAGCCTCAGCTCTTTCAAGGGCTTCTTCCAAGGTTTTGGGTAGAGATTTGTTGAAATCTCGTGTGAGATACTTGGAGGTTATGGCGTTCATAAAACCGGCAACCCTCATTTTCTCATCAGCCCCCACGTAGGTTAGCCCTTCTTTCTTGTACCGTTCAATGAATGCTCGTAGGCTTTCATCATCTCGTTGTTTTATTTGGAAGATTACAGTCGCGTCTTTAACGTATCTCCTTTGTTGGGAGAAGTTTGCCAGGAAGCCTCTGCTGAGATCATCAAAGCTTCGAATGCTTTGAGCAGGTAGGTCGTTGAACCAAATTCTAGCGGACCCAATGAGGGTTTGCATGAACATTAGGCAACATTCAGCATTCGACCATTTTTCTATTCGAGCAGCACCAGTAAAGATTTGAAGATGATCTTCGGGGTCTTCGGTCCCATCATACGTTTTGATGTGGGCAGGCATTTTGATTTTTGACTGGAAGTCATAATCAGCTATCTGTCTTGAAAAGCATGAAAGGTTGCTTGGCTTGTAAGGTTTAGCCAAGTCCTCTTCAGGTCTCGTGCCTCCGTTGTTATTATTGCCTTGGTTTCCCTGGGTGGCCAGCACTTGATTGATGAAGTGCTGCCAAGGGAAGTGGGCCATCATCTGAGACATCATATTGGGCACGAAATTGAAACCTTGAAGGCTTCCAGGACCAACCGAGCAATTTACCCCAAGAGGGGTGTTGGCAACAGCACTTCGTGCTAAAGGGAGCACGGACAGGGCTTGCTCCCATGTGGTATTCAGAGAAGTGGGACAACTGGTCACCGGGGATTGTAGGAGTTGGTCGAGTGTTAACTCGTGTCCCAGAGGGGTACCACTAACAGTTGGTTGGGAAGAGAGAATGGGATGAACAGTGGGGTTCGTCACAGTGGACAGATAAGGGTGCAGGTTTGAAGGGTTGCTAGGACCGGCTTCACTTCTTGTGACGAAGGGTGGTAGAGGTGGTCCAGGAGATAACGTTGGCTCAGGCTCGTCGTAATCTAGACGAATCCTTACACCCTTTTCCCTTTCTCTGTTCACATGTTGGTTAAGAAGTGATCTCAGCTCAAGGAAGTTATGAGCGACCCCCTCGGGGGTAAGTTCAACGCGTGTCGGAGTGTCAGACACACCAACGTTGGGAGACGGAGCTCCAGATCTGGATGGGGTTGGTGTGTTAAAGGTGAGGAACTCGGGTGTACTCCCCGGAGTTGAAAAAGGCGTTGTTATTGTTGTGTGAGCTTGACCACTTCCCGGGGTAGAGGTGTTAGGGATCTGGTTGACCTCTCCCGGAGATCCACTTTCTGACATAGTGGTTTGGAGTGGAAGGAGCTACACGTACCAGGTCTCTTTTGAGGAGAAACAGCGGCGTAGCCCCACGGTGGGCGCCAACTTGTTGATGCAACAAACACGGGACCAAGGATGGTAGCTGGACTGGTCAGGCAAAAGGGCTGAAAGGTTTGATTTTGCCTAACGCAGGTCGCGGGGTCCCTCCACGTTTGCAAAACGTGGAAGGAGGTTCACTAGTATATTTGAGTTATTTGCTTTGAAGTTCTTTCTCCAAGATTGACTCGGATCAAGAAAAGAAAGCAAATAGAATGAATGAGATGAATCTGATGAAGAGTTATTTGGAAGTGACAAGAACTCTTCAAATGACAAGAGATTAAGGAATCTCTCTGCTTTTCGGAATGTCCTTGAAGTGTTATTGAGCTGTCTTCTTATAGTGGAAGACACTTCTCGAAATGGTATGGACTATACTAGTGAGACCTGTTTGCTTATGGAGGGTTTCCCCTTTTGGGGTTCAAGGCTTTGGACCCCTGGTTAATAGGGTGTGCCTGTACAGACCTGCTCTGACTTTGTGAGTTGGTGAGCGTGAGTTGGTGAGATGAGTTGGTGGACATGACTAGTTACTGTTCCTCGATTCACCCATTATGCAGCTTTTCATCTGATGAACCTTTCAACCTTTTAAGCTCTTTGCATATTAATGGTTTTATTTGTCTTTGGGCTACCCCCGTCGTCAATAGTGATGAACTTTTCCTACATGTTAAATACAAATGATTTATGTTAAAATTATTTAGGAAAATTTATTATTATAGTACTTGTTTTAATAAACATCAATTTTTAGACGTATGAAAGAGTCCCATTAATACATCTTAAAGAAAGTGTCATTTTGATATATTTGCCACAATTTAAACGTACATGCCTCTAAGACCATGTGTAGTGGGGCATTATAGGGCAAAAAAAACGCCCCCTTCTCCATTACATAGGGCATTATAGGGCATTATAGGGCAAAGAAAAATGGGTTTGGCGTTTTAATGAAAACGCCTAAATGAATTGTGGAAGGTTTGAATGGGTTTGACTAGCCAATGAGAAAATAGTTTTTTTTTTTTTTTTTTAATGATTGGTAGGGCATTATAGGGCATTATGCCCACTACACCACTTTTGTTATAATGCCCAAATATGACTAGGATGCCACATGTCATATAATACCCCATAGTGAGGGCATTATAAATAGCTACCACTACACATGGTCTAACAACAATGCTACTTGAAACATGTAAATCCATATTGAAGAGTTGCTTACTCTTGTTCATTGTGTTATTTCTTTTTTCTTACAATTAAACGTGTTTAATATAAGCTATATACGTATCAATAAAATTTATTAGTTCTTTATAAACGAAATAAAATATGCAAGGAACTTTTTCCCGAACATCTGGTTTAAACTCATTCAATCCTTCACAAACCAATTTAACCTAACAATGACAATTTTGTTATGTTAACAAAAAAATCACACAACGAGTTATCAATTTTTTATAACTGATCAAACTAACAAAACGAAAGCACCGGCTATAAAGAACCGGATCTATTAGTCGAAACTTAGGGTACTCGGTATAATGTCGGGGAGTTTGTTTGGCGAGCGGTGAATGATCGTTGGCTTCAAATCGGTGAGTGGGGAGTGGTGATTTTGGTGTGTACTCACCGATGCGGATAAGAGGAGGAAAGGAGGAGAGAGGGGGTTTAATGGTGGGTCTCAACCCCTTTTAACCAATCACAACTTTTCTTTTTAAATTCTTTACCACTCTGTATGTGTTTGAATCATTGCCAGTGATTGAATGCAAAATGGGAAGTGGAATGGGGACTTGACATGGTATGATGTCATTGGGTACAGAATGACTCAAACACCCTAAAGTGATTGAATGATACCCTCCATTATTATAACTGAACAAACTAACAAAACTAAAACACCGGCTATAAAGAACTGGATCTATTAGTCGAAACTCTTAGAGGGTGTTTGGGGTTGAGTTTTGAAAATAGATTATGCGTTTTGAATAATCAGAATCAGATAATTAACTGTAACAAAACGTGATGTTGAAAGATAGGGTTTGGATTTGATTATATTGTTTGATATCACAATAATCAGATAATCAACTATTTGAGTGTTTAGCAAATATATATTTTAAAAAATAAATAAGTGAAAATCCTTATCTAAACGCAAATAGTTAATTTTTGGAAAATTGCGTTTTGTTGCAGTAGGGGGGGCTGCTTTTTGAAAACTGCGTTTTGTAACTTTCTAAACGCAAATAATCAATTTTTTTAATTTTTTTACCCAAACATTCAAAACTGATTATTTACGATTTCAAAACTCAATAATCTAAAAATCTCCTTCAAAACTCAACCCCAAACATCCTCTTAGTAACACATCCATCCATGCTCAAAGATTTCATAATCTATTAACTAAAAGTTATATATTATTATTTTAACAAAGTGGTGTAAACGCATAAAAGTACGAAAACAAAATAGACACTTATAAGTATTGTTTTTATTTTTATATATAAAGATGATTATCTTAACAACTTTCTTCTTCCTCTCACTGATAAAAATGTTAAATATATTTATCTCTCACAAAACATGGTAAACCTCCTTTATTAAAAAAATATTAACATCCCTTTTATATGAGAGCTACGTTTAAGGGTTACGTTTAGCCACGCCCCGATTTTATTGAAATCCTTTTTTATACACACTAAACTCGAGTTTAACTCTTTCTACGGCTTTTCCTTTTTTTGTTTTCTTGACAGTTTAAATCCATTTTTTATACACACTAAACTTGAGTTTAACTCTTTCTGCCGGCTTTTCCTTTTTTTGTTTTCTTGACTAAAAAAATAATTTTTTGCTTTCTTTACTAAAAATAATAACAAAAAATGAAAGCGTGTTTGCAAGTGTGGAGGAAGATTCAAAACAAACACTCACGGGATTCACGGCACCACCACCCACATTTATCTCGTGCACAATTACTCCTCAAACCAACACTCTTTTCATTCTTTTTAATATTTATTTATCAGCGACCATTTCTCCATTTCTCCTCTCAAATTCGTTTCATTCTTCCCCATCTAAATTCAATCAATAACTTCATTAAATCTCTATACAATCATGTCAGATTCACCAGCAGTTGAAATTGATTTCTTCCGTCTCAACGAAGAAGCATCTTCAAAAAAACTCTCTCCTCGTAAAAGTAAGTTTAATTGTTTAAATGCTTATGTTATGTATGGAGTCAGTTTTGTAATCTGCGTTATTTAATTATCTACGATTCTGCAGATATCCAAGACGTGATATCTAAAATCAATCCGGAGCTTCTGAAATCAGCATTCGCAAACAACGGTTTCGTTGCTAACAAGTTGTCATATGCATCTCACCCGCACCTTCAAACACTACCGGTTTATAATCAGGAGTGTAGCCGTGTTAACACCGCTGCAACCGCTACTCCTTTGACGATTATTTACAACGGAGTCGTTTCTGTTTTTGATGTTTCTCCTAATCAGGCAGATAACATCATGAAACTTGTTGATGCTGTGAATCCGGTTTCTAAAACCTCTGTTGAACCGGTAGCCGTGAAGAATGAAAACAATCAAACTCCGGTGATCGCCGGAGGAGTCAGCAAAGGTACGCGGCAATACACACGATTAAACCTGTTTAATAAAAATTACTTAAAAAAGTACAGTAAATTCATAGTTTTTAATCAAAATGAGGACTCTAGGTCTAGGCTACATCATGTGTCTTTTTTTAGGCACATAAAACATAGAGCTCAGTAGTTAAACAAGTTGTATACATATAGTTATGTTAATTGTGTCGTGTATCTGACATGTTTAACACGATTAGACCTGTTTTTAATTAATTATTTTGGTCATTTTGCGCAGATCTACCGTTGTCACGGAAGAAATCGTTGAAGAGGTTTCTAGAGAAGCGTAAAGAAAGGTATGTAATCGATACAAATATTGATTATATCTTCGGATCTGAAAACAAGTTTTACAAATCATAACTATTATTGACCATTTTTGCAGGAAAGAGTCCATATCCCCATACGCGTCTTTGCATTAAACAACACTTCTCGAGAAGACGAAGACGAAAATATTGGATATATTATATTATAATAACCTATAAACGTGACTTTTGATTTTAGTAATATTTTTTTTATTTTTTTTCTGAAGAAAAGGGGTGGGTGGTATTTTACGGAGGCGTGGAGTTTGGCAGGTTTCAGAAAAGTCGTTATTTTTTCTTTTTTTTTTTTAAATTTGTAGTTGGACTTTTTGTTGGTCAACAAAAGTTACGTATGACCAAAGTTGTTTTGTTGTTTATCATGGCCAATAATGCTCTTATTTTGACCAGTTCATATACGTAAACGTGACAATTTGTTTTCTTATTCAACTTGTTTGTTATTCTTAAACATTTGATACGGTTGACATGTGATTATTTGTTTATAAAAGCTAGAATACGTTGTTCCGCTTTATATATATACACTATATGTTGTATTGTAAGTGTGAGTATCGTTACACCCAAATACAATCATGTAGATTATGCACATAAACAACCATCAACCTAATTTATTCTTGTATATATTTTAGTTATGTATCATTTATCTACACACGGATAGTTGTATATATAAATAAACAATTAAGCTAATCTCTACTTAAATTTAAATATATATTTTATTACTTAAATTTAAATATAAATTTTATTTACAAAATTTTATAGTTTAGTCTTGTTTCCTCTTAATAAATAAACAATTAAGCTAATTTCTATTTAAATTTAAATATATAATTTATTTAAAAAAATAATAATAGTTAGTCTTGTTTCCTCTTAATAATACGTGTGTGGATCACTCACATATTTCGAATTATATTACACTTTCACATGTTTAAAGAAGAACTAATATATATTAAAAAAAAATTAGTCAATGGAGTGAAGTTCTAACTTGTTGTTGTCCATACATTCCCTCTGGTGTTTTAGATTAGGAGGCTATGTATTTGACAACCACAAATGCAAAATTCTTGATACCTGGTTTGTATGGGTTGTCCTTACATTCTTTATAAAGTTTTAGCAATCATAGGAATATATAGGATATATATAGAAAATCGTTGTCGACTGCATGAAGAATATATTCTTGTAGATAAATTAGGAATATTTCTAAGCTTCAACAGTCCAGAGTTTATGTATTATGATTTATGAATCTTCTGAGGCGATAAGGGGTCTTTTAGAAAATACTTGGTCAAATTCAGTGTTCTTAGGTCAAACGTGTTTTAATGTCAACATCTGAAATCTTTGCAAGTGGATTATTCTTTAGGTGTCTTTACTTGAAATACTTGTCAATGGTTTTATTTGTTTCTTACTATATATGTTGGACCAGCTGATTTATTGAAATGAAGTTATATCAAACAAGTTTAATGACTCTTGTTACAATCCTTTGTCATTCATTATATGTTTGATACCAAGGATATGATGAAAGTTATATATTTGTTATATCTTAAATTCAAAGTTTTAAGAGGGTCTATGGTGCTCCCCGTTTCAGCGTTTCCACCTTATAGTTATCATTGTACGACAACCGTAGATCTACTACGGTGGCCCCAAGTAGATCTACCCCAAGTAGATCTACGATAGTTACGAGGCAAAAATCACAACAACTAAGGTTTAATACAAGAATTGAGGAGAAAAGGTACCGGTTTTCATCCTTAGGACATTTTTTGACCTAGAGCTTATCCCAACCTAAAAACGTCAATCAATTAAATCAATTAAAGATTTTGAGCTTATCCCAACCTAAAAACGTCAATCAATTACATCAACCTAAAGACGACATTATACTGAACTACTTGACATGGACGAATTCATCACTGGTTTGGTTTAATTTCAGTTTGGTAGATCATAATTTGTGTTGAGGGATGAATTAATAGACTATGTATATGTAACATAATTGAATGCCTTTTCAATAACTAATTGTGCTTTGCTCAAACCCGAAAATCCGAAATACAAGTGATCACTTTTATTTTCACGAGTTACATACAAAACACAATACTTTTTGTTGTTTGGTATGGGGTAATAGAATGGACGGGGGAATGGAATGGACGAGGTAATGGAATGAATGAGGTAATGGAATTAATCATTACCATTCCATGTCTTATTTGGTTACCATGTGTGAATTGGAATGAACAATTACTTTTTGTTGTTTGGTATGCGAAAAAAGACGAATGAATAAAATCAGATGGCGGTGGTCAGTGATGGGCGATGATGGGGCGTGGTGACTGTGGTCGGAGGTGGTAGCGGTGGTGGCGGTGGGTGGCGGCGGTGATCGGAGGTGGCAGTGGCAATGGTGGAGGCGATGATCGAAGGTGGGTGGTGGCGATGATCGGAGGTGGCAGTGGCGCGGTGGGTGGCGACGGTGGCGGGTGGCGGCGGAGGTGGGTGACGGCGGCGGATGACGGTGGTGGTGGTGGTGGTGGCGGTGGTGTGTGTGTGTGGTAGCAACGGTGGTAGGTTGTGGTGTTGTTAATGAAGGTGAAGAGGGAATGGAATGAAAAAAAAAACAGGGGGCGGATGGAATGATTTTGAAGGAATGAAATGCATTTTGGATTGGACGATTCTATTTCATTGACCAACCAAACACTCTTTTATTTATTCCCTCACAATGGTTCATTCCATTTCACCTCTTATTCCTGAATACTAAAGATTACCTAATTTTGTTTTCAAGTGAATGATATTGATATAAGGTATTTGGTTCTTGAAGCTAACTATTATGTACTTATGTTAAAAAGAAATACTTTAAAAAGTAAAAAATAAAAAATAAAAAATAAATAAAACAAATGATGGTTACATTTTTTCAAGCCACAAAATAAATAAAATAGCAAAAAAAAAAAAACTTAGATATAAAAAAAATACTATTTACAATTAAACATGTTTTTTTAAATGAGATAAAACGTTACATGCAAATGAACCTGTATTTTTAATTAAACCCATTCTGGTTAAAAAAAAAACTTACTTTTAATAATTTTATAAGATGCATCCAAAATAAAATATTTTAAGCTTCATAAAGAGAAACGTTTGTGTTTTAAGATTTACAACTGTCACACCCCGACCGCGTAAAACAACAAACCGCGACGGAAATGTCGGGGAGTGATGCGACAGAATTATTGTTTCAACAACCATGGTAATTAAAGTTATGTATTATTAAGATTAAAGTTTACATTGTCTTTTGAGTTCAAACTAAAACAACATAATTAACAGTCTTTTAAGTCACTAAGGCCCGAGTCCGCCTAAGTGAAGCACAAACATCATCATGCATTAGCACCTGAAACACATGTAAAAATAGGTACGTCAGCATAATAATGCCTGTGAGATACATAGGTTTTGTTTATGCACCATTCATGACTTGTGGTTTAAAAAGTGTTTAACAAAATGTAGTCATGAACCTTGTAAAATGTTTTCCTTTATGAAATCATATGAAAATCAAATGATGATGAAAGGACAATGCATGGTTAAATGAATAAGGGGAGGGGGTGGTCACTAGTGATAGAATTCTATCACTCACAAGCACCAATCAAGTTCTGCCATGTCATCGACCATTTTTCCATCACTTACAACCTTTTTTAGTGGGGTGGTCATCACTCACCACCACACCCAACAATTTCCCCCCAACCAACAATTACACTCACAAAACAAAACCATCACGCGTTGAAAAAATAACGAAAATTGAATCCGTGAAAAATATCACGCGTGGAACTTGTGTTGTGGGGGTGGGAAAAATACACCATAACGCGTTATTTTATGTATCACGCGTGGAACTTGATTGCCGCCCCGCCTGGCCTAACCTAGTAAAAGTGAATTTGTATAAAATATGTAATTTGTAAAACAATGTCATGTTCTTGTATAAAATGTTTCATGTATTGCCCAAGTGGTTTAGATAACGCAATGATGTATAATACAATAAAAGCACTTATATATAGGAAGTACCAGCGGCATATCCACCATGCTTTTATCGTATAACACATAGCCCCGTAACATAAGTCACTTATCAATAACCAACCAAAATGTCTTGTCCGTGTCAAAAATGTTTATGTATAAACCATGTTCATTGTCATGTGTAACATGTATCATGTATAACCAAATGAAATGCATAGCAAGTAGGAAGACATCTACTTAAACTATGTAATGATATCAATGTGAAAACAAATGTCATGTATGGTGAATAACTAGTAATTACTCAACCATAGGAAAATGTACAAAACAAGGTTTTTGAATAAACCTAAGTTTAAATCAAATGTTATGTTTTGCAGAAAACAATGCTTTATGATTACAAACATTTATGCAGTAATGTTAATTGCATACATTCAAGCCTTGCGACTGTGGCGACAAACCTTTAAACAAATTAAAGGTTTATCTAAGTTATGTAGTCGGATTATGTCATTCCCAACTTCCAAACAAACCTAGGAAGTCGGAAACGGGAGTTGTCAATTCCTATGGTACCATTACATACTACCGAGCGGCGTGATCAATGTTAATGAATGTATTATTGTCCTGATTAAGCACACCAAATGTCATAACCAATGTAGCATGTGAAAACTATGTACTAGGAATGCTAAGTAAACATGCCTAGTAGAAATGTTCATGTAAAACAATGTGCTAGCATGCTCAGTAAACATACATAGCATAAATGTCATGTAGAACAATGTGTACATATGCTAAGTAAACATATGCAGCAAATGTGTAATAAATCAATGTGCTAGCATGCTTAACATACATAGCAAAACACAATTGAAAGCATGTACTAGATATGTACTAGGTGAAACTAGCATGTTTATGTCATAAAAGCATGAAATGCACGAAAGTAACACGTATGTACATGTGTATCACCCCAAGTATTTGAAAACGGTAAAAGAGGGGAACTATGTACTCACTTGGGATTGCCTAATAGTCTTGAGAATAAGACCAAATAAGGCTTCAAGGATCACGAATCAACCGGCACCTAATATAGGTGACTATGTTAATAATCGGATCCTAAATCGGAAGATAGGATAGAATGAAGTTCTATAAATCAAATGAGTTTTTGAACTCATATGGTATGATTTAATAGACCTTACATTCTGATTTGAAAGTCTACCTAAGTGCTTTTGACCCGTTTTGACCCATTATGGTAGTATAAGCCACTATAATGTGTCGTTTGCGTAAAACTATGTTCGGATGGTTAACTATGTGCTATGCCAAGTCTTACATGCCCAATTATCCCTAAACATGTTACTAATTCATTTTACATGTCAAAAATATGTTAACATAGTCAAAATACGGATTTATGCTTCAAAAGGGCATTTTGGTCATTTCCAATGGGCATACAAGCTAACTAGCAAATGACTAACCAATCCTATGTGATCATAAGGTATAACCTCAGAGGTTATTCCCTATGCAACTATGATCACTAATCAAGCTTGGTCGGATCCTAATGATCGACTAAACGGGTCGGGTTCGAAAGTCTAAGCGGTTGTCTAGACTGCTTAACTTACGACCCTAAACAAGCACGAAACTAATAGTGACGAGTTAAACATGTCAAAACATGTTTAACCTACTTTGTAGGATCGTTTTCACGACCGAAACGAGTCATTCAGAGGTGTTCTACTCAATACAAGAGGCGGAAACTAACGTATCGAGTTCGAAACAACTAGATATTCACTTTAAACTGTCTTTTGATTGATTTGACAAAGTTTTATAGCAAGTAGACACTCCAGCAGCACTTCGGCTCTGGAACCGGACACTTTCGTACAAAATTAAATGACAAGACACGATGGGTATTTATAGGTTGCATGATTTTGCACGAAATCACTTCAAGCGAAATTATTTCATGCGAAATAGCCATTTCGTACGAAATCAACTGATTTCGTGTGAAATAACTTAATCTGATTTCGTGCGAAATAGCAGTTTGCTATTTCGTGCGAAATACCCTTCACACCCATATTTCTTGTTTTGTGTGCCTTGATCTATACAATCTAGTACAAGACTCGATACAAGACGAAGTCGGCAGACGGATGCACCAACAGACTCCCCCTCGGATGTTGACGAAGTCTTCAGTGTCGAGTCTTCAACATCTTCAGTCTTTATCAGCCTTTTCGCTTTTACTGAAGTATCTGACAGTGTAAAACATCTTCAGTCTTTCTCTTCTCTTTTCATCAGTACCAACATATAACCTCCCCTCGGATGTTGATCTTCTCTTTTCAGGATCAGAAATTGACTCTTATGGAATCAGAATTGTAACCTAGCTCTTTCTTCAGGTATCAAAACCTTGCTAACGTGCACAATCTCTACCTCACAATAAATTTCACAAATTTAATATTTGACAAATTTATAAATCACTTGCAGAAACCAATCAACCAAGAAATGATTTTACAATTGTAATCTCTAATGAACCATTTGTAGAAATAGAATGATTTAACATTTAAAAACTTCTGATGACCACTTGAAAGCAAAAACATCCAAAATATTCTCTTATTATACACAAACTCCCCCTCACAAAATGTTCATCATGTTTAGCACTTGGAATTTTGAAAATCAGCACTTCAACATCAGTTGTCGAAAATATTTTTGGATTTTTCAAAAATTTATGCTAAAACACACCAAAAATCTTTTTGAATTTTTGCTTTTGATGAAAAATAGTAAACAAATATTTACAGACAATATTTTGTGAGTTTGTGTAAGAGGATCATATCAGATTATGAGACAAATCACTAACACCATTAATCTTTAAACATTTTAAGTTCTAAACAATTCTCTTAGATTGTCAGTATACTGATCCACTTAAATTTTTACACAAAGTTCAACTATTTCGAGATACGAGATTAGTATTTTAATGACTTAAACTTATTCGCGTGTACCACCTCAGAATATACTCCCGTATCCAGACTTCTATATTCAGTCTTACTGGTGAATGTACACAAATGATATCTGTAAACGGGTAGATGCGAAGCCATGAGAGCTCAGGTCAGAACTTTCATTCGTGCAGAGAGATGATGGCTCGACTTTAGGTGTGTCCCGTTTAGGGATCTTTTCTTCAACAGCACATGATTAGCATTTTTCAATGTTTCATCATTTTTTGTACTGAGGGCTGGCTTTAAAGATTAAAGCATATGCAAAGTATTATACGAGGACTAGGCTATTGTTCCCGCAAAATCAGAAGTCCTGGTATAATACCCCAGATATCACCACGCACAAAGACCTAGTATGTCAGAGATAGAAAATCTTTCAAACAAGATTTCGGGGGTTACCCTTATATCCGAGAGATGTTCCCCACGATATAAGTAAGTAATTTGAATTTATGTTTATATCTCGAAAATAATCTATTAAATGTATAAGAACCTACTGGCATAACCGCAGTGAGATCGTTTATCACATTTTTGATTTTACAATTCTTTAGCGTGTTGTGATAGTCCACTGATGTACTATCATTTCCTCTTTCACAACAAAACTCATTTTTAATTTTTATCTTGTTTTTGGATTTTTCAAATTTTTAGAAAAAAAAATTTTACTCCCCCTAAAATCAAACTATGTTTCAATTTTGATTTTCTGAGAAAATCTGAAAACAAACTGTACAAAAAAAATGACAAACTGATGAGAATTGCCTCAATTCGCCATCCACTTTTCATAAACAATCAGAACTCCCCCTTACAACAAACTATTTTCCCATTATGATTTCAAAACACTTAAGTTTGTTTTAATCAAAATGGTTTTTCCGGAAAATAAGTTTTGTTGAATTACAAACCACAGAACTCCCCCTTACAACAAACTATTTTCCCATTATGATTTCAAAACACTTAAGTTTGTTTTAATCAAAATGGTTTTTCCGGAAAATAAGTTTTGTTGAATTACAAACCACATGTAGGTTAGGGGATTACTCATCACTTTGTTTTTCTCAACTACTTGAAAAATTAACAATTTTAGATTTTTCAACGAATACCACTTGTAGAAAATCAAGTACAAGTTAATGTCCCAGATTTACCACTTGAAGATCGAAATATCACAGTTACCAACTTGTGAATTTCTCAAAAAATATGCCAATTCCTACTCGCCAATTACCAACCTGGGAGTTCTGGCAAGTCAAGATTTTTACATATGAAAAACAGACATCCAAGCCTGACTGAACTTGGATGTAACTTCCTCAGCTTCACTCGGGGTGTAAGTTGCTTTCTTTGTTTCATAAAAATCTTTTACCCCTTTCACCTTACCATCGACCATTTTTCCAAATATCTTTTTCACATTCCCAGTAAACGCTTTCTCGACATCAAATTCTTTCTTTTCAAAATAGAATTGATTCGAGATTTCAACTTTTCCAACTTTTTGTTTAAAATTTTCAGTCCTCAATGGTGGAAAGTTCACATCATCCATTGGAGGAACTAAATCTTCTTCTTTTTGAACAACTTGTGGCTCCTCTGACTTTGTGGAATCAGATTCATTGCCAGATTTCACATCAGATTTCTTAACAACCCACTTTTGGTTGTCAAGATTCACTTTTCTCTTGTAAAACCTATTTGAACATTCACCAACTTCATATGTTGAGTTTTTGAAAACTTTGAATTTTTCAGTTGGTGGTTCGGTCTTATCAACAACTTTTTCTTTAAGTTTAGAAACAACTTCCTGTCTGATGTTGGTAGCCAATGGATAGTTCCAGCCTATGTGACCAATTTCTTGACATCGAAAACAGGTTCTTGTTTCCTTCTTCTGATAAGCTCCATTCTTCAATCCTTCTTGTCTTTTCGCAAGGAATTCTTTGTTCGATTGCTTCCAGAATGAGCTTCTTGCTTCTTCCTCAGAACTTGTCCCTGAAACAAATTTAGTTTTTGACTTATTAGTTTTCTCATTTTTATAATTTTCTGGAGGAATAAAACCAAGACCTTTCTTTTTGAAATTACCGTTATGGTTTGGTTTCTTTTGAAAACCAGAACCAGTACTGTAACCCTTTTTCTTGTTTAAACGTTGTTGAACTCTTGAAGTGTACTTTTTAGGTCTTTCATTAAGATTTAAATCTTTTATTTCAGAAATATTAATTTCTGTTAGTTTGAAAACCTTTTGTATCATTTCTGGTTTAACACCTCTTATTGGAAATTCTTTATCAGAATATAATTTGTCTGAATCATTCAAAGTATATGCCACTTTGATTGGTTCATCATTCAAATTAGATTTTGATAACAAGAATTCTTTATTATAAACCCGTTTGACCGACGATTTTGGACTTTCAACAGATGATGATCTCGAACTTTCAGACTCAAACTTTGACTCCGACTCCTCATCCTTATCCAACACCTGATCGACCACCTTTTTTATTAACTCAGACTCATGATCAGTGTCAGATGATGTGAACGTGCGTCAATGTTTTCTGGTAATTCATCAGTTGTTTCGGATTTTAACTTTATATTGACAGCCTTTTTGACTTGCTCCTCATTCGGTTTTCTGGGAGAATAACCTTGTAACACCCCGTGTTTTCGAATGTCAAAGTCAAATTCAAAGTCCAAGTCAACTTTGACTTCTTTGACTATAATTTGTCTATTTTATGTTTATTTGTATTATGTGGAGTAAGTGTTGTTAATCAATACATATATCGAAGTAATCAAATGTTTAATCGACGCCACCCGATTTACGGCTGTGAATAGTAGGAAGTAACAATGCGATAAAGTTAACTAATCAGTAATCAAACCGATCTAACCATCATCGAACTCGAATCTCGAATTACGCGAATTTTAGTTGTTGATTATACGTGTGTGTGTGCCTTATGTGTTACCTGTGCGTGTTTACTTTATGTTTTGTGTGGTAATCAATCGAATCAATCGAAACTCGAATCGAAACTCGAAACTCAAGTCAATGCAATCGAAATCGAATTACGACGAATGGTAACGTAAGGATAGGGTGAAATATAGGTGATTGTATGTTAGATATAGTAGTTGGGACTGAAAGTAATTTGAATAGGAAGCTCTACCGTACTCGTATCATCATCAATCAAAACCGAAATATCGAAAATCGTCGCACCGAACACTCGAAACAGGATGTTGATCGATCAGGCTGTCAGCCGATCGAACAGCCCAGCCGATCGGACGGACTGTCCGATCGAGCAGGCTTTCCGATCGGCCAGCCCTTTCCTCTTTTGGAGCCTATAAATAGGGCTGTCATTGTCATTCTTTCCACTTTTGGAAACTCTCTGACCGACCAGCTCGTGCTCCTCACCTTTTCTCAGATTTCTTCCAATTCCGGTAAGTTCTCATCCTAAATCTTGTACTTTCTTAATCAAAACATGCTCCTATACCTTTCTATCTTTCAAATCTTGAATTCTAACCGTGAAATCATCAAGATCTAAGCATTCTAGGATGATGTCATCATGGTGTTCTTCAAGAACATCATGTTTTGGCCTCAATCCACCATGAATAGCTCGGATCTAACCGATTTCCACATAAACAAACTAAGATCTATCACAGATCTGAACATTTACATGGTGAGAAGGATTGAAAGAAGGAATTCCAACTTTCTTTCAACTTTTTTACACTCAAAGCCTTCAAACCGGTAGAAACGGAGCTTGAGCCACTCACTAATCATTCCAATGGTTGCGTGGTTCAAGATCTGGGTTCTATCTACGAGGATCACCACTTCGGGTTAAACGTTAGACCGCCGTTCCGAACCGTTCACCGGCCGGACTTGGGTGATTCCTGTCCGAGCAGGAGAAACAAGTAAGAACGAAGGTCCCATGGTTCAGCTTGTTGTCAAACTACCTCAATAACGTCACATAATCCGAACAGCCAAGTGCTAGACGAACAGGCCGACCAGGTCAGGATGCTGGCCGAACGGTTAGGCTGTTCGAACGAACAGCCTAACCGATCGGACACGCCAGCCGATCGACCAGGCCAGCCGATCGGCTAGCAAGTGGCCCCACACTTTGACACTTTCATGAAGTATAGTATTGAGCGAGGAGATGTTCGATCGAACGGGCTGTTTGATAACATTACTCATCGGATCATGAGATACTATGCTTCAACCCTTAATCGATTTCAATTCGTTAGACGTATCGGAATGCCCCCCGATCGAGCATGTTGTTCGATCGAGTATGCTGTTCGATCGAGTGACATCCTGTGTTGAGGACTACAACTGAAGTTCCTAACCGATCGGTTAAGCCGGCCGATCGAACAGACCATTCGATCGATCGACCTGAAAGGTAAGAACACTTCAGTGTTCTCAAATACTACAACGAAAACTTCAAAAGGTCAAACCATCATACACAAACACATCTTACTCAAAAGGAAGAAACAATCCACTCGAACAGTCCAGCCGATCGAGCCTACCGGCCGATCGGACGGACTGTCCGAAGGGACAGGTTCTCCGAACGAACGACCCGTCCGATCGAATCTACTGTTCGACCCATCCATCACTTGTTTCCATTCTACGTGTTGCTCATCCTTATGATATCGAACTATTCAGGCTAACCCTACTCTCAAGCGCTCCCTTCAATCCATCAATCAATCGCTGTAAGTATACTCGATCCCTTTTTGCTTTTAGCACTTTTGGGTGTTACATACGTTACTTATATTAAAACAAAAACTATCACACTACTCAAACTATCTGAACGCTAACCAATATGCATGTATTACGTGACTAAATGAATGCTTGTTGATTGTGTTTACACGTGGAATGCTGTCTACCTGCCTTAACGACGTAGTACTATAGTTTGGACTCAGCACCCGTTCACACGGGGGTTGTTAAGAACAATTACTTGCATGGATTATGGTGGTAACCATGTATTGCGAACCGTCTCGGACGGTCAACCCGCAGTCATTGGTATCGATAGATCCATGTCGATAATTAACATGCTTCGTTTTCCTCTGTGTACGTGCTGGTTATACGTAAACTATTCGAACTCTATATGCTATTATCAAACTTGTATGCTCACCTTTACATTATATGTATTGACTTTATTTTAACGTATGTGACAGGTGTTTAAGATGTTTGCTTGCTAGGAAAGCGAGGCTAGAATAAAGCTCTAGAGACCCCCAACAAATAGTTGTCTGTCAGGAAAAAGTAACTAGAGCATAGTTGTCTGTAGAACTTGTTGGGCTGGGTCTTTAGGAGCATATGAACAATTATTTGGTTGTTTTATTTAAATCTGAGTTGTCGGAACAGAGTATTTGACTGGTTGTATTCTGTAATAATTTGTTTGTTATTTGGGACACGGTATGGGACGTGTCATTTAAACTGAATAGTGACAATAATTGTTATGGAAACTTCTGGACAATCTGTTTCGCTCAGTGCCATGCCCCGATGTCACACCCCGATTTCCACGGGTCTCACCGGTGGGCCCGGTGGGGGATTACCGTGACGTAGTTGGCAACAATATAGTCAAACCACACAATATATGAATGCACAGCGGAAGCATAAAGATAAATATATTTCAACTATTGAATGGAATATCAAAGTATCACATTCGTCAAAATATAATCCACAGGGGATCAATAATAAGATAAAAATAATAGTTCAACAGACGTAGGCATCTTAAGCTCGCGAGACTCTTTATTGATGCTAAGGAGAAATATCCAGCCAATTACGCTTAGTACCTGCATTTAGTCTTTTTGGGAAAATACGTCAGTTTACACTGGTAAATACATTCAACCGACACTTTTGTAAAATGTTTAATAAAATTGATTTGAATGCACAAGGCACAAACTCTTTATAACTTGGGATAATTTATAATTAAATCTTGTAAAGAATTACATGTTTACTATGCGTTCGGTCGCCCGGGTCGTGCCGGGTTAAAGATTATAGACACACCACATAGCATAAAACCGTGGCGGGAAAACCAACGGCTATACCTTTATAATCATGGACATAATGCCGGGTGTACGCCTACACCCGGATGTCAAGGTCGTGGCCATTTCGTAAAATGCTGCCAAGGATATCCGGGACATGGTTATTAAGCTCCCAAAGGCGTAAAGCCAACAAAACAAAATTTTAAACGGGACACATTGATAATACCCAACTACTAATGAGTTGGGGTCAATTGCCCGACCAAGCGGTATTTTAAATACCGTAACCCAAGCCCGTATAACGGTAAACAAGTTAAAAGTATTTACCTTTGCAAGTATAAATCCTTAATCGAATAAATGCAAATATCTTTTACTGGCCTCCTATTCTGGAATGAAGGTTTTAAAATAACCTATTAGAATCCAAACGGGTCTTTAATTTAGCCTTAGCTTAGACCGGTCAGTTTCAAAGGATAATTTACGATTTAATCGCTCGAAAGGCGAAAACCGGGAATGGAACGTGATTTTGGACCCAACAAGTTTGAAGACTTGTTTTATATGGGTATAATAACCACGCTCTGGATTTTGGGGTAAAAACAATAAGGTTTGACCCGTTTCGGCTAGTTTATGTAAACTAGTTACATAAACCGAACCGTGCTCGCAAAAGGCGTAACGGGTAACCGTAAGAGTCCTACACTGGTTTCCTAAGTCAATATGCTTTAAAGAGGTTGTGGTATCAGTAGGATACCTTCCATAATGCCCGTAACGAGTTTAAGTTCATATTATGCCCCGTAGGGGTATTTCGGTCTTTTTAAAGATTATAAAAGAGGTTTCTGAGTTCTACAGGAAATCTGAGTTTTCCGAACAGTTTATAGAGTTCAAAATACTCTATTTATTATTTAAAATCAGTAGCAACTGGAATCGGATCAAAAGACCTTGTAGAACTCAAGTTATGTCCGAAAAGGGTATATTCGGTAATTACCGAACCGATGCCATAACCGCAGGTTATGAGTAGGATAAAAATAATTAAAAATCATTAAAAATCCCAAAATATTATTTTACATCAGTGTGTAAAAGGTTTGATGTCGAAATCTGGGTTTAGATAGGCGTTATGCTAATTGCGCCATTTAATTACAAAAGTTTTCGTAATTGCGCTATTTAGCATAACTCCTATTCTAGGCCTCGGATTGACGTGAAATTTTAGGGACATGTTTAGAAATCAGTAACTAAGGTTATGGTCCTTTCACATGTCCGAAATTCTCGTTTTAAATTAAAAAGGGCGTTACGGTCAACTTTTAAGCATTTAACGGAAAGGTGTAAAAGACTCGGACAAACAACGAATCGGTCACAGAGGGTTATACCATCATGTAACCTGGTCCTAAGAGAGTCCTAAGGCATATCTAAATCATACCATAACGGGTCAGAACTGAAGTCAAAGCAAAAGTCAAAGTTTTGCGACTTTCGGCTCCGAACCGGGTCAAAACAGTAAATGGTCGGATCAAACAAACTTAGACTAGTTAATATACTTATTATCATGTTTTATGAGTGTTAAACAGGTTACACACCATCTACATTACTGATTATGCATAAAATCGCAAAATAGCATTTCTGTTGACTTTTTCTAAGCACGTTTGACTCGACATTCGGACTAGTTAGAGTGGGAATCAGAGGGTGCCCTTTTTGGGGTTTAAAGCCCACATGATTACCAACATATAACTATCTTTGATTCGACAAACCACTGGACCATTTGTGATTTATCGTAAAGTCAATCATTAATTATGACGGATTGACTTTTAAGCTAAACTATACAAAAACTAAGCCACAAAGGGTTAGGCAAACTTACAAAAGCTTGGTGCACGACCAGAGATGTTAGAAGAATGCCTTAGAGCTTCAGAAATGATCAAGAAGGCAGGTTTGAGGTATGTTGAACTATAGTGCACTACCTTGCCTTTTATAGTGAAAAATGGAGCTCAAGATCATTACAACTCAACCTATGATTGCTCATGGATGATCAGCAGGTGTCCCTGAGTGCTAGGGGACATGTAGGGGGCGCCCATGCTTCAATTAATGCATCCAAGATCGTTTACAAGCTCAAACAGTGAATCTGTCCAAGTTTTCTGCATCTGGGGACTTGACGCGGCCCGCATTAAGGTTCAGGCTAGGCTCACGCGGGCCGCCTGAATCCTAATGTCAGTAACCGTATCTACAGATGGCTCGCGGCCCGCCTGAACTTCCTTGTTTCGCTAATGCGGGCTGCCTGAGGCCTGAATTTCAAGATTTTCAAATCTTTTGTAATCATTAACCTGACCTTTCGGCTTTGAAGGGGTAACTTTGCGATTTGGGCCTCGATTATTTACAAATAAGGGCCTCGTGATTTTTACCAGTGCTGTTAAGTCCCCGGTTAGTTTAATTACTATCCGAAAAGCCTTAACTTTTATTGTTGACGCTTTTAACCCCTCGCATACGAAATTTATCATAACTTTCTTGTTTTAAAACGGAACTTCGCGAAATTTATATCATATATTCTAGTGAGCGTAATTTACTGTTACAAAGTCTCGTGTTCGTCAAATGGTCACTCAGAGGTATAAATTAACATGTTGACACATTTAACCCCTGTAGTTTGTAATCTCTCACTTTCTTCCGTGTTTCGCTCCGTACGATCCATGATTTATTCATTTGAAGGTACGAGCATCATTTAGGGTTACTATACAGTATATTTACCCCTCGTTGACATTTCTAATCCTCGAATTTACATACTTTCAAGGTTTATCAACTCTAGTCCTTTATTTAGTATTTAATACCACGTGTAAACTCATGACACGTGTCAACACATTATTGGACACAAAATTTCGAGGTGTTACACCCGATGATTCCGCCATTGGTTGGGGTGTAACAAACCTTCCTAGATCGGAGGCGGACACTTATTGTAACTGACACTCTGTTTCTTACCAGTATCCTTCTTTTTCGGCTTCTCATCTTGAAAGGCTTCAAGACCTGCAACAGTTGGATAAATTCGATCAATCAAATAATCAGAACTAGAGTAACTTTGTAACAATTGTCTAATTCTTTCATTTTCGATCTTTTCTGTCTCCAACTCTTGCTTCCACTTTGCACTTTCTTCAATATAAAAATTTATGGCTTTCTGCTTTGACATCATCACAGCATTCATCATTGTCAATGCATCTTCTCTTTCAAAATTTGTCTTTTGTAGACCATTTATTGTTCTATTCAACACATCATACGACTCTTTCACATAATTGAGGTCGAACAATAATTTTTCTTTCATCTTATCTTGCTCACTCAATTTTTTTATCCTTTTCTTCACACTGCTTGCAAGATTCCAAACATTTTAGACATGGTTTGGTAACTTCAACAATCTTTTCAACTTCAATTATCTTCTCAATTTCAACCACCTTCTCAGCTTTCACTACCTTCTCATTTTTAACTTCTTCACTTTGTACATGCTTCTCTTCCTAGGCTACACTCTCGCATTTTACTTCTTTCTGATTCTTTGTTGCTTGCTTCTCCTTTAGCTTCTCAATTCTATCTGCAAAATAAAATTGAAAACTTTCAGGAGATAAATGAGTTTTTGCAATATTAATATGCATTTCTTCCTCATCATCACTATTGTCATCAGTTGGTGATTGATCAAAAATTATTTTCTTTTCTGAACTATCATCTGAAGAACTAGATTCTTCATCTTGATTCTTCTCATCATCAGCAAACACTTTCATCCATTCTTTCATCAAATCTGGTTCTTTAACAATCTGTGCAATAAGTGCTACTGTTTTTGAATCCGGTGGAATGTATTTATCCCAGTTAAAACCTTCTGCCACCTTTTCATCATCTTGATCAATGATGCCAAAATAAGCTTTCTTATTGGCTTCTTCAATCATTTTAGCATGAGCAGTTTGTGGTTCTTTTTGTTGATACGGTTGATTAGTAACTTGTTGATATATGGCCTTCCGATAATAATCATTACCACCAAACGGATTCTGTGCTCCACTTGCTTCTCGATTTTTACATTCTCTTTTGAAATGTCCTTTCTCCCTGCATCGAAAACAAGTAACTTTAGATTTATCAAAACCCAAAGTAGAAACTTTTGCATCCAGGAAATCATCTCTTCCCGTAATCATTTTGAATTTTTCAGCTCTTCTCAAAACACTCGCTAAACACCACTTGGTATCCATCAGCTCCATTTCCTCAGCATCAATTTGATCGTAATCCTCTTTTGTTAGCATAGGATTTCCGATCCTTCCTGCAACCAACCCTTCATATGATTCCAGCACTGTAGCAAGTAATGCCATATGACTTTTAGCAATCTCTTCAAAAAAATTTTGACCGTTCTGAAGATTCAATGCTATGTTGCAATGTAACACTTGACCATTGCTGCTGTTTGCACTTTGGAACTGATGACCTGAAGTTGATCCCTTTGGATTAACACTTGGATATGAGAAAAATCCACTGCTACTGTTATGACTTTGATTGATTGATCCAGATGAGTTTTCTGCACTGAAAGCAGTTTGGATTTCGGACTTGCTTCGACATCCTGAACACTCCCTTTGAAGTACATCTTAACATCTTGTTGTGCACTTGGATTGCTCATTATAGCAGTCTTTTGTTGTTCAAGATCAAGTCCTTCAATCTTTTCGATGAACTGAGAAATTGTCAAGCCATCATATTCTCCAGTGTTCTTTAATATCATCAAAAATGTACCCCATTCTTTCTGAGATAAAGCATCAGCTAATTTGTCGACCCATTCCTCTCTCTCTTTATTTATACTTAACAAAGACATTGAACGTACTAAGTGACAATATCTTTCAATCAATTTCTTTGTACACAAACTTGTAAATAAATAAAATTCTTTCTTTAGCAAAGATTTTTTACTCTTGATCATCTTCTCACTTCCCTCAAATTTAATTCGAATTGCTTCCCAAATTGAACGTGAAGTCTTATCATGTTGGAGCAATATGAAGATGTCTTCTTTAATAGCTTGCTGGAGTAAACTAATCATCATCTTTTCAGCTTTATACATATCTCGTTCTTTATCCGTAAATTCAAAAATCTTTTTGTCAACTCCCAAATCTGTACGTGGTAGTACATACTTTTTCTCAACACGTTCCCAAGATCTCAAATGATTAGCTTGAACCCAGTTTTCAAACCGATCTTTCCAACCATAATACTCCTCAGTGCTCATTAGCTTCAGGGGTTTTTGCAAAGTTCCAGTCTCATTTTCCAAGTTCATGTTTTGAGCAATGGCAGCCGGAGTAGTCGGGGCAGTAGCAAATGCGTTATAGAATTCCTCTTCCATGATTTGATAACAAGTTTCACAATATCAGTCACTTTCAAACGAAATCAGCTATTTCCAAAGAAATCCTTCAAGCGAAATTACCTCCTCAAGCGAAATGACCTGTAATACAACTTCAAACGAAATACCAATTCAAAGGAAATCAGAATTTTCACAAAATAGAGCTTTCGTGCGAAAAGACCAAACGAAATATGATTTCATGCGAAATCAACTTGGATTCAAACGAAAATAGCTTCTTTGAAACGAAATAGTAATTTCGTATGAAATACCTCAAACGAAATACTGCTTTCGTGCGAAATCAACTACCTTTTCACACGAAATACTGATTTCGTGCGAAATTAACAACAATTTCAAATGAAATCAATCACAAAATGTAATTTCGTGCGAAATAAAGAAGCTATTTCGTGCGAAATCAAGAAGCTATTTCGTGCGAAATACTGCTGACGTCATCATCTCGAGCTGTTTTTGTCAAAATTTATCAGGTTTTAGTTCGAATTTTGGTCCAATTCTTTCAAGGCTTTGCTAAAACACTGTTTCGCTTATGATGTGAGAAAATCGATCCATTTTGTCCGTTAAAACTTGTTTAATTTTGAAAAGAAGGTGTAGAAGTTAGAAAATTTGATGAAATCAAGCTGAATTCGGTAGAACTCCTCCTCCTGAGCTCTGATACTAGTTGTAGGATCGTTTTCACGACCGAAACGAGTCGTTCAAAGGTGTTCTACTCAATACGAGAGGCGGAAACTAACGTATCGAGTTCGAAACAACTAGATATTCACTTTAAACTGTCTTTTGATTGATTTGACAAAGTTTTACAGCAAGTAGACACTTCAGCAGCACTTCGGCTCTGGAACCGGACACTTTTGTACGAAATTAAATGACAAGACACGATGGGCATTAACAGGTTGCATGATTTCGCACGAAATCACTTCAAGCGAAATCATTTCATGCGAAATAGCCTTTTCGTACGAAATCAATTGATTTCGTGCGAAATAACTTAATCTGATTTCGTGGAAATAGCAGTTTGCTATTTCGTGCGAAATACCCTTCACACCCATATTTCTTGTTTTGTGTGCCCTGATCTATACAATCTAGTACAAGACTCGATACAAGACGAAGTCGACAGACGGATGCACCAACATACTTAGAAAACTGATTTGGTATCAAAACAAAGTGTTTTGATACCTAAAAGTAGTTCCGTGGCAAAGTGCATGCTAAAACGCATTTTGACCAAAACTTTGACTCGTCACTACGCCTAGTTAACGTGGTAATCAGTAGGTATAATCGCTAAGGATTATAACCATCGTGATTACAATCACGTTACAAAGTTCAAACAAACTTTGCGTTGACCATTGACTGGTCAAACTGAAAGTCAAACACTGTTTGACTTTTTAAGCTAGAAAGCAATAAAAGAATGAAAGAAGGCTTACAAAAGGTCCTTGCTTGAACTTGATCTTATAAACTCTCAGGTGTGAAGTTATAAAAACCCCAACTTAGAGAACTTTAGATCAAGTGTGAGGAATTCAAATGAAATGCAAGGCTATTTATACTTGTTGCAAGATCACAAGATCATGACACATGTTTGTGTGTCCAAGAAGCAAGAAATCATGGCCCTACAAGTGTTAGGAACTGATTGGGAACCTTGGTGATCACTTAAACTTGCCCATCACACAAAGAAGTTACCATAACAGCCCCTGAAGTAACAACAGATTGCTGAAAAATGATTTCTGGTCACTGGCATGTTCACACAGCCCGCGTAAGGATAGGGGGAAACCTTACACGGCCCGCCTAGCCCTCACAGATCAGCAAAGTTTCACATATGAACAGCTTTGGTCCCTGCATGTGTTCGAGTCCATTTAGGCACTTTTGACACCCGTTAAGCCATTTTCAAGGCTCTACAAGGTCAATAAAGTTTAGAGGACTCAAAATGTGCCCAGAAAACTCTCGTATGTTGGCTCGTTTGGTCGTACGGTCGCGTTATTCGTCGAATTACGACGAAACTCAAACGAACGCGAAAACGAACCAAATTAAGCGACGAGTGGTATTTTTGCATGCCGATCACTAAAATAAAAATATTTTAGTGTGTACAAAATTTTGGATATCCAGATGTGGCCAGAACGTAAGATATGTGCGAAAATGCAAACTTACGCCGTTTTTGACACTTTTAGCCCCTGTAAGATCATATGAGCATGTTTTCACACACCGAACCTATCAAAGTTTATTTCTAAGCCATATTTAGGTTATATACGGTATGTTTAACTTATGATCATGTTCTGGACTGTACGTTTCCTTACGAAACGGCAGACTTTTGCAAGTTGACGCAAATAGTCCCTGCGAGCGAATAAACGTGTTTTCGCCATACCAAAGCCTTCAAAACTTATTTCTAAGTTATGTAAAGGTTATTTAAGGTATGTTAAGTTTATGATGCTATTCCGGAGTGTTTGTCGCGTTAAACTGATTACGTTTACGCACCAGTTCGCTTATAACTTCCTAGAAAGCGATATAGAATTCAAAATCGATCAAAAATCAACATGTGCATAAAATCAAACATAAATAACAAACATTGGGAATCAAAACTAATTGTTTTATTAATATTGTATTGTTTAGAATTTGTACAATGATATCACAAGCACAGATGTCACAGTCTCCCCTACTTCAGGAAATTTCGTCCCGAAATTTATTTAGAGGAAACTTGTGAGAATAGATGTGGATATTTCACTTTCATCTGATCTTCACGTTCCCAAGTAAACTCTAGGCCACGTTTAGATTGCCAGCGAACTTTGACAATAGGAATGCGCTTGCGTTTGAGCTTTTTGGCTTCACGGTCCATGATTTCCACAGGTTTCTCAATGAAGTGCATCGTGTTATCAACATGAATTTCATCAATTGGTATGTGGAGGTTCTCATCAGCTAAACACTTTTTGGGATTGGACACGTGGAAAGTTGGATGAACATTTCCAAGTTCAGGAGGTAGCTCAAGTCTGTAGGCTACTTTTCCGATTCTTTCAACGATCTTGAATGGTCCAACATAGCGTGGTGCAAGTTTTCCTTTCTTTCCAAATCTAATCACACCTTTCCAAGGAGATACCTTTAGTATGACGTGATCGCCAACTTGAAATTCTAAGGGCTTGCGTCGTCGATCCGCGTAACTCTTTTGACGGCTTCTAGCTGTCTGAAGGTTATCACGAATCTTCTTGACCTTATCTGTAGTCTCTAGAATGAGTTCAGGTCCAGTAAGCTGAGCTTCACCTATCTCATTCCAGCAGACTGGTGAACGACATTTTCGACCGTATAAAGCTTCGAAAGGAGCCATATTGATGCTAGAGTGATAACTGTTGTTGTAGGAGAATTTGATCAACGGTAGATGCGAATCCCAACTACCACCAAAATCAATCACACATGCCCTAAGCATATCATCCAGTGTCTGGATTGTTCTCTCAGATTGACCATCCGTCTGCGGATGGTATGCTGTGCTCAAATGAAGTTGGGTACCCATTGCAGATTGCATGGTTCTCCAAAAGCGAGACGAGAATCGAGCATCTCTGTCAGATATAATGTTCAAAGGAACACCATGTCGAGATACAATCTCATCAACATATATATTGGCAAGCTTGTCAGCAAATAGATCCTCACGGATCGGCAGGAAATGTGCTGACTTTGTTAGACAATCAACGATAACCCAAATGGCATCATGACATCTTTTAGTGCGCGGAAGCTTGGTAATGAGATCCATAGCAATGTTTTCCCATTTCCAAACCGGAATCTCTGGTTGCTCCAATAATCCAGAGGGATGTTGATGCTCTGCCTTAACCTTAAGACAAGTAAGGCATTTGGAAACATATAAGGCAATGTCCTTCTTCATAGCCGGCCACCAATACTGGGTTCGAAGATCCTTATACATTTTGTCTGCACCAGGATGAATAGAATAACGAGACTTATGAGCTTCATCCAAAAGCAAGGTGCGAAGATCGTCTATACTTGGGACCCACAAACGGCCCATGAAATAGAAAATCCCAAAGTCTTTCAGTTCAAGCTCAGGCTTAGTATGACACGGTAACTCTTTACCCATCAAGTCTTGTGTAACACAAGTATGTTGAGCCTAAATTATGCGAGTTTGAATGTCAGATCTAACCTGAACACAGTGAAGCTTGACACGTTCCTTACGACTCAATGCGTCAGCCACGACGTTCGCCTTACTAGGATGGTAGTGAATTTCGCAATCGTAATCGTTTAGGAGTTCAACCCAACGTCGTTGCCTTATATTAAGTTCTTTCTGATTGAAAATATGCTGGAGACTCTTGTGGTCAGTAAACACTACACACTTTGTACCATACAGGTAGTGTCTCTAGATTTTGAGAGCAAAGACTACTGCACCTAACTCAAGATCATGAGTGGTGTAGTTCTTCTCGTGTACCTTCAGCTGTCTTGATTCATAAGCTATGACTTTGTTTCTTTGCATAAGGACGCAACCAAGGCCTAAATTGGATGCATCACATTACACAACAAAATCGTCGTTACCCTCAGGAAAAGATAGAATAGGTGCATCGCAGAGTTTCTGTTTCAAGGTCTGGAAAGCTTCTTCCTTTTTGGATCCCCACTCAAAAGGTTTATTCTTCTGAGTTAAAGCAGTGAGAGGAACCGCATCTTGGAGAAGTTTTCAATGAAACGACGGTAATAACCCGCTAGACCAAGAAAAGAACGAACCTCGGTAGGAGTAGTAGGTGTATCCCAATCCTTAATCGCACTGATTTTGGCGGGATCTACATGAATACCTTGTTCGTTGACGATGTGCCCCAAAAATTGAACTTCCTTAAGCCAGAATTCGCACTTGGAGAATTTGGCGAAAAGCTGTTCTTTCTTTAGGAGCTCCATTGTAAGACGAAGATGTTGCTCATGATCAGTTCGAGTCTTAGAATAGATTAAAATATCATCAATGAAAACGATGATGAACTTGTCCAAATAAGGCTTACAAACCCTATTCATCAAGTCCATGAACACAACAGGAGCATTTGTTAGACCGAAGGGCATAACAGTGAACTCATAATGACCATAACGCGTACGAAAAACAGTCTTGGGAATATCTTCTTCGACCACTCGAAGTTGATGATACCCAGAACATAGATCAATCTTTGAAAAGAAAGTAGCACCCTGTAGCTGATCAAAGAGATCATCAATGCGAGGTAGGGGATATCGATTCTTGATGGTAAGCTTGTTAAGCTCACGGTAATCGATACACATCCTGAATGATCTATCTTTCTTTTTCACGAATAGGACAGGAGCGCCCCAAGGGGAAAAGCTCGGACGGATGAATCCTTTGTCAGATAACTCCTGAAGCTGCTTAGACAACTCTTACATCTCAGACGGTGCAAGACGATAAGGTGACTTAGCAATGGGATTTGCACCAGGTACGAGATCAATGGGGAACTCAACTTGGCGCACAGGGGGTAAACCAGGTAATTCTTCAGGAAATACCTCAGGATAATCCCGAACAACAGGGATATCTTGGATAGTCTTACCCTTGCCTTTCTCCTCTACCACATGTGCTAAGAAAGCAACATATCTCTTTCGTATGTATTTGTGAGCTTGGGTACAAAACATAAGCTTAAGACCACTGACAGGTTTCTCCCCACGAACTTCTAAGATCTTACTAGTCGAAAGCGGTATACGGACCAACTTCTCAAAACATACCACCTCAGCATGGTACTTGGATAACCAATCCATTCCTACTATTACATCAAAGCTCCCGAGTTGCATCGGTATGAGGTCAATAGGGAAAAGATGGTTATTGAGATTCAACTGGAAATTTCGAAGAACCGAGTCGAGTACAACAGGTTCACCACTAGCTACTTCTACTGTCAAGGGCTTTCCTAGTTTCGTTCTAGTCATTGCAAGCAAAGGCTCAAATGCTAAGGACACAAAACACTTATCGGCACCCGAATCAAATAGAACAGAAGCAGGATGGTTGTTAACAAGGAACGTACCGTTCACCACTTCGTTATCCGCACGTGCCTCATTTGCATTCAGATTAAAGCTCTACCACGAGCCTGTGCTTGGTTCGCATTTGCCAACCTCGTGCAGTTGTTCCTATAGTGGGTCAGATCCCCACAATTGTAACACGAACCAGGCGGAAAGTGAGGTCGTGCAGGATTCTGGGCAGGGTTTTGTACTGCTTGTTTTTGAGTTGCCTGATTTTGATTAGGAGCAAAACGACAGGTGTTTGCAAGATGACCAGACTTGCCACAATTTGTGCAGATGCGACATTGCAACTGTGGCTGGTGGTGGCTATTACATTTGTTACACAGGGGTGCGTTACCAGCATACTGCCTCTTGGCAGCAGGTTGTGCAGCCTGATTCTGTGCTGCCTAATTAGGAACAGCCTGGTTAGTCTGAGCAGTGACAACGAAATTTTTGGAAGCCTTACGCTTCTTAGATTTCTTTGAAGACTCAGCAGCCTTCTTGCCCTTACTCTCCTTGGTGCTATCAGACTGATTCTGCTTTTTATCACCCTTTCTGTGGAGTTTACCCTTCTTGATTTGCGACTCAGTAAGGGTTGCAGCTAGCTCAATGGCCTGTCGGATGGTAGTAGGGTTGCTGCCAGTGACAATATCCTGAACAGGATCTGGCAAACCGTCTATGTACTTCTCAATAGCCTTATCTAAAGGCGTGACCATTGTCGGACAGAGCAAGCTTAACTCCTCGTATCTGTCTGTATAAGCCCGGTGTTCACCACTGTCTTGTTTCAGGTCATGGAACTCATTTTCAAGTGCCCTCTGTTCGTGACGAGGACAAAATTCTCTCATCATGAGAGCTCTAAGTTCCTCCCATGTCTGACCCAAAGCAACATCAGCACCCCTATCTCTCATTACCCCATTCCACCATGTAAGAGCCTTCTTTTGAAATACACTCGAAGCAAACTCGACCTTACGATTGTTCGGACAATGAACATGGCGAAAGGTGCTCTCAAGACTCTCAAACCACTGTAGGAGCCCAGTTGCCCCTTCAGAACCACTAAACTTGAGCGGTTTAGCCGAGTTAAAACTTTTGAAATTGCACGGAGCAGGTGCATTATTGTTATTGGTGGCTTGGTTTATTTGAGTTATGAGATTCGGTAGCATAACGGCCATCTGCTGTGCTATAATAGCTGCCAATTTGGCATCAGGTTGTTGAATGTTACGTCGAGGAGGCTTTCTAAAAGAGGAAACATGAGAGAAAACGAGTGAGATGGTGTGATGAAAAATGAGATATCAATAAAATCGACAAAATGCAAGGATGGTGGTCATTTGTTTGTTACCACAAAGCAAACAAACAACACACAGTGACAAATCAAAGTAAATGAGTCATAATAATGTATCACCGAAGACATGCTCGCCTATAAGTGAACACTCACCCCAAGAGTTCCCAGGTAAGAGTGACTGGTCCGATACTGCGGATTTGTACGGACACTCTAGCCTTAGACAGAAAACTCAAGGTACAGGCATTCACCCTTCCAGTTTGCACGTGTTCACATTATTTAGACCCAAACTTTGATGAGATTTTGAAAATTCGGAAGGCATAAAGCCAAAAGAAATCATCTAAGGATAGATGATTGATTTCAAAATCATTTTGGAAATTGTGTTCATGTTTTGGTAATCACCTAAGGATAGGTGACATGTATTGTTTTAAGATCTAAACACAAGAAAACTTGTGTTAGGGTCCTAGAAAGTTATAGTCTAGGTCAAAGCATTACTAATAACCTAATTCCCTATAACCATTGGCTCTGATACCAACTCTTCTGTCACACCCCGACCGCGTAAAACAACAAACCGCGGCGGAAACGTCGGGGAGTGATGCGACATAATTATTGTTTCAACAACCATGGTAATTAAAGTTATGTATTATTAAGATTAAAGTTTAGATTGTCTTTTGAGTTCAAACTAAAACAACATAATTAACAGTCTTTTAAGTCATTAAGGCCCGAGTCCGCCTAAGTGAAGCACAAACATCATCATGCATTAGCACCTGAAACACATGTAAAAATAGGTACGTCAGCATAATAATGCCTGTGAGATACATAGGTTTTGTTTATGCAGGATTCATGACTTGTGGTTTAAAAAGTGTTTAACAAAATGTAGTCATGAACCTTGTAAAATGTTTTATTGTCAATTCCTATGGTACCATTACATACTACCGAGCGACGTGATCAATGTTAATGAATGTATTATTGTCCCGATTAAGCACACCAAATGTCATAACCAATGTAGCATGTGAAAACCATGTACTAGGAATGCTAAGTAAACATGCCTAGTAGAAATGTTCATGTAAAACAATGTGCTAGCATGCTTAGTAAACATACATAGCAGAAATGTCATGTAAAACAATATGTACATATGCTAAGTAAACATATGCAGCAAATGTGTAATAAATCAATGTGCTAGCATGCTTAACATACATAGCAAAAAACAATTGAAAGCATGTACTAGATATGTACTAGGTGAAACTAGTATGTTTATGTCATAAAAGCATGAAATACACGAAAGTAACACGTATGTACATGTGTATCACCCCAAGTATTTGAAAACGGTAAAAGAGGGGAACTATGTACTCACTTGGGATTGCCTAATAGTCTTGAGAATAAGACCAAATAAGGCTTCAAGGATCACGAATCAACCGACACCTAATATAGGTAACTATGTTAATTAGGGGTGAGCAAATTAACCACCATAACCGATAACCGAACCATAACTGATATAACCGAACCACTAATAACCGATAACCAATATAACCAATGGTTATGGTTATGAAACTTTGTATAACCGCTCAATTGGTTATGGTTATGGTTATGAAGCTTTGGTAACCGATATAACCGAAACCGAACCGAACTTGTGATGTTAACTTTACATAATGGATTTGTGTTTTACAAAACCATATAGAGGGTTTTTACTAAGATAAAAGTATGTTAGTAACAAAATGATCTTGATGTAGATGCCGTTTATTTTGATAAAGAACTAAGGTGTTATGGCCATAATTGTTTTTGTTTGAGAATTACCTTATTAAAAAGAACCCTAAATCGGTAGTTTAACCAAAAAGTTTAGTCTCCGTTATCTTATAAAATAGGCTCAAGCTAAGTTCAAATCGTGCACAACCCTATTTATTTCAAACCTTGCTTGGTTACTTAACCGAAATTAACAAAAACCGAACCATAACCGACTTCATAACCGATTAACCGTAATCGAAGTTTGGTTATGGTTATGGTTACCAAAACTCCATAACCGAACTAGTGGTTATGGTTATGGTTAATAGTAAAAACCGAACCAAACCGACCCATGCACACCCCCAATGTTAATAATCGGATCCTAAATCGGAAGATAGGATAGAATGAGGTTCTATAAATCAAATGAGTATTTGAACTCATATGGTATGATTTAATAGACCTTACATTCTGATTTGAAAGTCTACCTAAGTGCTTTTGACCCGTTTCGACCCATTATGGTAGTATAAGCCACTATAATGCGTCGTTTGCGTAAAACTATGTTCAGATGGTTAACTATGTGCTATGCCAAGTCTTACATGCCCAATTATCCCTAAACATGTTACTAATTCAGTTTACATGTCAAAAATATGTTCACATAGTCAAAATACGGATTTATGCTTCAAAAGGGTATTTTGGTCATTTCCTATGGGCATACAAGCTAACTAGCAAATGGCTAACCAATCCTATGTGACCATAAGGTATAACCTCAGAGGTTATTCCCTATGCAACTATGATCCCTAATCAAGCTTGGTCGGATCCTAATGATCGACCAAACAGGTCGGGTTCGAAAGTCTAAGCGGTTGTCTAGACAGCTTAACTTACGACCCTAAACAAGCACGAAACTAACAGTGACGAGTTAAACATGTCAAAACATGTTTAACCTACTTTGTAGGATCGTTTTCACGACCGAAACGAGTCGTTCAGAGGTGTTCTACTCAATACGAGAGGCGGAAACTAACGTATCGAGTTCGAAACAGCTAGATATTCACTTTAAACTGTCTTTTGATTGATTTGACAAAGTTTTACAGCAAGTAGACACTTCAGCAGCACTTCGGCTCTGGAACTGGACACTTTCGTACGGGATTAAATGACAAGACACGATGGGTATTTATAGGTTGCATGATTTCGCACGAAATCAACTGATTTCGTGCGAAATAACTTAATCTGATTTCGTGCGAAATAGCAGTTTGCTAATTCGTGCGAAATACCCTTCACACCCATATTTCTTGTTTTGCGTGCCCTGATCTATACAATCTAGTACAAGACTCGATACAAGACGAAGTCGACAGACGGATGCACCAACAGACTCCCCCTCGGATGTTGACGAAGTCTTCAGTGTCGAGTCTTCAACATCTTCAGTCTTTATGTGCCTTTTCGCTTTTACTGAAGTATCTGACAGTGTAAAACATCTTCAGTCTTTCTCTTCTCTTTTCATCAGTACCAACATATAACCTCCCCTCGGATGTTGATCTTCTCTTTTCAAGATCAGAAATTGACTCTTATGGAATCAGAATTGTAACCTAGCTCTTTCTTCATGTATCAAAACCTGGCTAACGTGCACAATCTCTACCTCACAATAAATTTCACAAATTTAATATTTGACAAATTTATAAATCACTTGGAGAAACCAATCAACCAAGAAATGATTTTACAATTGTAATCTCTGATGAACCATTTGCAGAAATAGAATGATTTAACATTTAAAAACTTCTGATGACCACTTGAAAGCAAAAAACATACAAAATATTCTCTTATTATATACAAACTCCCCCTCACAAAATGTTCATCATGTTTAGCACTTGGAATTTTGAAAATCAGCACTTCAACATCAGTTGTCGAAAATCTTTTTGGATTTTTCAAAAATTTATGCTAAAACACACCAAAAATCTTTTTGAATTTTTGCTTTTGATGAAAAACAGTAAACAAATATTTACAGACAATATTTTGTGACTTTGTGTAAGAGGATCATATCAGATTATGAGACAAATTACTAACACCATTAAGCTTTAAACATTTTAAGTTCTAAACAATTCACTTAGATTGCCAGTATACTGATCCACTTAAATTTTTACACAAAGTTCAACTGTGTCGAGATACGAATTAGTATTTTAATGACTTAAACTTATTCGCGTGTCCCACCTCAGAATATACTCCCGTATCCAGACTTCTATATTCAGTCTTACAGGTGAATGTACACTAATGATATCTGTAAACGGGTAGATGCGAAGCCATGAGAGCTCAGGTCAGAACTTCCGTTCGTGCAGAGAGATGATGGCTCGACTTTAGGTGTGTCCCGTTTAGGGATCTTTTCTTCAACAGCACATGATTAGCATTTTTCAATGTTTCATATTTTTTGTACTAAGGGCTGGCTTTAAAGATTAAAGCATATAGGGCTGTAAAAGAACCAAACGAACACGAACAAGGCCTTGTTCGTGTTCGTTCGTTAAGAAAATAAATGTGTTCACGAACGGTTCATGAACACTTACCGAACGAGATTTTATGTTCGTGTTCGTTCATTAAGGAAATGAGCGTGTTCGCGAACAGTTCACGAACACAAACGAACACAGATAAATTTGGCGAACACGACGAAGGATAAAGATAGATGGCCCAGAGAGTAGCACTCCAACTTGAATCCCTTATTGTGGAACGGAGGTCGATCGTATTCATGGATGTAAATAATGAGAAATGAAAGGGAAATGATGCATAAACAAGGTGAACGTGGGTTTCCTAGTTTAATTGTTAGGGAAATAAAATAACTAAAAGTTTAATAATATAAAAAATACAAATAAAATATAAGAAAGTACAAAGATCTTCAATTAAAACACAAACATACGAACATAAACGAACGCAAATCAACGAATGTTCATGAACACGTTCACGAACACCTTACCGAACGTTCACGAACACAATCGAACGAACGAGACCTCTGTTCATGTCCGTTCATTTAACTAATCGAACGAAATTTCTTGTTCATGTTCGTTCGTTAATTAAACGAACGAACATAAACGAACTTCCCGCCGAACGGTTCACGAACTGTTCGCTGAACGTTCGGTTCGTTTACAGCCCTAAAAGCATATGCAAAGTATTATACGAGGACTAGGCTATTGCGTGATGACCCAAACCATATAGGTTAGTGGATTAGGGTGGTTTGACATAACGCTGACGTGAAGGGTATTAATGATCATTTGAGTGATGACCACACCACATAATCTTATAAGAGTAATCAATTTACGACCCATTTAACTCAGTGTAATGCCTTGCAATTCACTAACTTGTAATCCATTTATCTAGATAAGTTGTAACTAAGTTGTAATTAAAATGGAAATAGATTATTAGTTGGTTACAATACAACTAGAAACCTGATTATCTTTTGTGTTTGTGGTTCAGTCTTGTGTGAAATTGCCATCATAATGAAAAGACAAAACAAAAATATAGATGATTTAACAAAATGCGCATCGTAGCCGTAATCAAAAAAATATTTAATAAGATTTTTTTAAAGAATAAAAAATAAAAATAAAAGTTGCCTAATAAAAATAAAGTTTTTCATGTTTCCAATAAATGTATAGGTTTTTCGACATGTTAATTTTACTTTGAAAATATAGGTTTGTCGACACGTTAATTTGTACTTCAAAAATATAGGTTTGTCGACATGTTTATTCTAATTTAAAAATTAAGACTTATCTATATATTTATGTAAAAAAAGAATGATAAAATATTAAAAATATAGAGTATAAGCCTAATTATTACAAACACAAGTTTATTGAATCAGGTTATCCAATAAAATTAGGATGAGAGACAAATTATTTTATCCATAACAATATTTTTAAATAATTTTTCAACATCGACATGTTAGTAAATAGTTTTTTTTTAATTTAAAAAAAACTCATTAAAACTTGTCAAGATTATCTTGTTCAATAATCAAAACTTGATGATTTAGAGTAGAAATTTTGACCTTAAAAGCCATCCATCCACTCACTCACTTTTGGTTGGACTTATGCAAAACAACCCCAATATTTAAGCATGCATTGGTGGTCTTTTGTATTATTACCCCAAAAGAATGTTGTATATTATATAATTTAACATAAAGGTGTACATGTTATGTTTTATATACTTATATGAAACAATTTGAAAATATAATAATTATGTGATACCACTTGTGATAATAAAGTATACTAGGTGATGCTCCGCCCGCGTTGCGGGGCGATTGCCGAATAATCCTCAACCAATTAAAAAAACAGTACTATAGTTTTGCAAGAAATAAAAAGTAAAAAGAGTGTTAGGCAGCTCTTTGACACGATTTTTGGTTGAGGGCAAAATCATATTTTTATTTTTACTTGGGGGAAAAATCAAAATTTTGTTCCCGAGGGTAAAATCCTAATTTTTAGATAGGGGAAAACCATATTTTTATTTTGCACTGGGGGCAAAAACGTAATTTTGAATTGAGGGTGATATCGTAATTTTGAACCGAGGAGAAATTCGTAAATTTTAGCTGGGGGCAAAAGCATAAATTTATTTTGAACTGTGGGCAAATACGTAATTTTAAAATGTGGGCAAAATCGTAATTTTAAAGTAGGTATAAAATAATAAACTGGTGTAAAATCGTAAATTTTGAGCCGGGGAAAAACAAAATTTTATTTTGAACTTGGGCGAGGACGTAATTTTGGTTGAGGGTAAAAGCGTAATTTTTTTACCGAGAGCGAAATCATATTTTTTAGCTCGGGGCAAAAGGGTAAACGTATTTTGAAGTTGAGGCAAAACCGTGTTTTTTAACTGGGGGCAAAAACGTAATTTTAAAGTGGATATAAAATAATAAACTGGTTGGTCTAATGGGTATTGCTCGCCGCCCATTTGAATCAAAGGCACATATTCAAGGGCAAAAACATAATTTTAAAGTGTGTATAAAATAATAAACTGGTTGGTCCAATGGGGGAGGGGCGGAGGGGCGGCCGCCCATTTGAACCAATGGCAAGGCGATACTATTCCCTGCCATGTTGTTTAATTGCTTCTACTGTTTCTTCACTTCAATTAGACTATGGGGTATGGGGCGGGGCTTGGGGCATGAGTTGGGTACAAAGGCCCAAGTCACCATCCCGGGTGGGCTTGGGTTTCGGCGTGGCCCCTTAGGCGGGGGTTTCAGCCCGGACGTTGGGCGGGCCTAGCGGTGTTCCGTGGCTGGCTCTCATTGGCTGGGTTGGCTAGGCTATAGGTGGCTAGAATTTAAATTTAAAAAACAACCGTTTGGCTAAGCCAAACCCAAGCGGGCTAGCCACGCCCCGCCATACCGACCCAACATGCAACTGACCAGCAGTGCCCCTTAAAGTACATGTGCCAACCCATGACCGAACCCCTGCCCCACCATACTACACAGTCTTATTAGGATAACAGGATAATACTATTTTTTATTTGTTACTGTTCAAAGCATTGGAAAATTAATATATAGAGTCTTATTAGGATAACAGGATAATACTATTTTTTATTTGTTACTGTTCAAAGCATTGGAAAATTAATATATAGGGTAATGACTATATGTTATGATTTATTTACTTGTACGAATCATGTGCATATCCATTTGTAGCTTGTACCATGTGCATGCAGGTGGCAGACCATTAGTTTACCTTTTCTGTCTTTTAACTTGTTAGAGTTGTGGCTTCTGTTGGTTTATTTATTGCTGTTTAAAAAGATAACAAAACTACTACATGGTTATCCGATTAAAAGGTTTGATTTATACGGTTTTGAGATTATGTTATGTTATGTTGTGAACATATTTTTATTTTTTTGGGCAGAATGACAATAAATTTAGCGATGTGGCTTAGTGTTGTTGGTTCAGTTCTGTTTACACATGAAGGAAAACAATAAAACATACCTGTTATGGCAGACAGTGCGTTGGAGAATCCAGTAATGGAGTTCGACATGCTTGTCATCGTGATCTGGTTCCTCCTTAGGGTGCTGACTAATGATGGGGACTTAGAAAACCGAAAAGAGTATCGGTTAGGAGAGGATGTCGAATTATGATGTTATGGCTAATGGGGTGTGTGTAATTGTGTAACTGAGTAACCCCTTAACCTCCACATAACTCTCCTTATATAAGCACCCAGGAGGAAACCTAATTAGTTAATAAGGGTAATATGGTCCATCAACAATTACCAACTAATTATTTAATAGGTTCTAATATATTTTGATCTCTATCATGTAAATGATTATGATGGCTATAGATTAAATATTAATACATAATATATTTAATCTTACATTCTCCCACTTAGCCGAGTAATCATTTACTATGAGTATTAGATAAGCCTGATCAGAAGTTAACACTCATTTTAGCCTTAAACAAGTACTATAGCAGAAAAATACAGCCGTTGAATCATTATGCGACTCAGGACCCCCATTAATCATACTATAGCCTTAATTTAAAACCTAATCGTCATGATCAAAATACACGTAAGCCCTTTATTTGATTTGTAACTTTTATTTGTCTATATGCCATTATACCGGTTGAACATATTCTAACAGACATACAAAATCAAACTTGAGGAAATTTTATTAATCATAAAACATAAGCTAGTACAATATGCTCAAATAAGGTCTTTACTAAATCCCATATTCCGAACATGTTCTTCGTAAACCTTAGGAGGGAGACCTTTAGTCATCGGATCCGCAAGCATATCCTTAGTACTAATATACTCGATACATAGATTATTTTCCTCAACTCGTTCACGTACAAATAGATATTTTGTATCGAGATATAAACCAGCTCCAGTCGAATTGTTACTGTTCGAGAAACTAACGGCAGCTGAATTATCACAGTAAAACTTCAATGGTCTAGAAATGGAATTAACGATTTTGAGTCCAGTGACCAGATTTCTAAGCAACATTCCATGACAGGTTGCGTTATAGACAGCAATGTACTCTGCCATCATTGTGGAAGTTGTGGTCAACTGTTGTTTATGACTCTTCCAAGAGATAGGGCCGCCTGCTAACATAAAGATATAGCCCGAAGTGGATTTCTTGTCATCTTTGCATTTGGCAAAGTCAGAATCAGAATAGCCCACCACTTCTAAATGATCACTTCTTCTATAATTCAGTTTATAGTCTTTCGTCCCTTGCAGATATCGAAGTACCTTCTTAGCTGCCTCCAGTGATATAGGCCAGGATTAGTCTGATAACGGCCTAGCAATATAAGCGATATCTGGGCGAGTACAGACTTGAGCATACATCAAGCTCCCGACTACTGATGCGTAATGTATCTGGCTCATTTGCTCCTTCTCAACCTCTGTTGTCGGACACTGGAATGAACTGAAAACATCCCCCTTAACTACTGGAGCGACGGAGGGTTTGCACTGTTGCATGTTGTATCGTGTAAGGACACGATCTATGTAAGCCTTTTGGGACAATCCTAAGATCCCTTTGTTTCTATCTCGGTGAATTTCGATGCCAATGACGTAAGAAGCATCTCCGAGATCCTTCATGTCGAAGTTATGCGAAAGTAACCGCTTCGACTCATGCAACATGTCTATACTATTACTTGCCAATAGTATATCATCTACGTAAAAGATAAGTATAGTAAAGTTACTCCCACTCATCTTGAGGTAGTTGCATTGATCCACTTGATTCTTCATAAAACCTTGCCTCTTCATGACTTCATCAAACTTGAGGTACCACTGACGTGATGCTTGTTTCAACCCGTAAATGGATTTCTTCAACTTACAGACTAGATGCTCCTGACCCTCAGGTTTAAAGCCTTCAGGTTGCTTCATGTAAACATCTTCGTCCAAATCTCCGTTAAGGAAAGCGGTTTTAACGTCCATCTGATGCAGCTCTAAATCGAAATGAGCTACTAGGGCCATGACGATCCTTAATGAATCTTTACGAGAGACAGGTGAAAACGTCTCTTGATAATCAATTCCCTCTTTCTGAGTGTAGCCCTTTGCAACCAATCTCGCTTTGTAGCGTTCAACGTTCCCATTCGGATCCAGTTTTGTTTTGAACACCCATTTGCATCCTACGGGTTTGACTCCGTTGGGTAATTCTACCAAATCCCAAACGTCATTTTTCTTCATGGATTCAAGCTCATCAATCATTGCTTTATTCCATTCAGAAGACTGATCACTGCTAATGGCTTCATTATAAGAGATAGGATCATTGAGCTTTCCGGGATCCATTTCAGTCAGGTAGGTAACATAATCATCCCAATTAGTAAGCCTTCTTTGCCTAGATGACCTCCTGAGTGGATTTTCGGGTACATCGTTGTCTTGGTTTTGAGCGTTTGATGTGCCTTCGTCATGAGGTATAATGGGTTCTGATTGTAGAGGTGAATTTGGAGTTGGTGCAGCAGCTTCAGGTGCAGTAGTTGCATTAGGTACAAGAGGAGTAATCGGAGTAATGGTAAGCGACGAGTCTCCCCCCCCCCCCCCCCCCCGCGTCTTGTACTTCTTGCAATTCTTCGTAAGGGTTGGTACTGCTCCCACTGACCTTGAAATCCTTCAGGAACGCGGCACGCTTGGTTTCAACAATACGGGTGACATGGGAAGGACAATAGAAACGATAACCCTTAGAGTTCTCAGGATACCGATAAAGAAACAGGTAACTGTCTTAGGGTCAAGTTTCCTTAGGAAAGGATTGTAAAGTTTTGCTTCAGCAATGCAGCCCCATACTTTCATATATTTAAGACTCGGTTTCCTTCCTGTCCAAAGTTCATAAGGAGTTTTAGGGACAGACTTAGAAGGAACTCTATTGAGTATATGAACAGCTGCTTTTAATGCTTCAGTCCAAAGGAATAATGGTAAATTAGTGTTGGCTAACATACTGCGCACCATGTTCATAAGGGTACGGTTTCTTCTTTCAGCGACACCGTTCTGCTGAGGTGTACCAGGCATGGTGTATTGGTTCACAATCCCCTGGCCCTTACAAAACTCATAAAATGGACCAGGAGCTTGACCCACATCAGTATGTCTTCCATAATATTCACCGCCTCTATCTGATCTCACAACTTTAATCTGACGATCTAATTGGTTTTCAACTTCAGCCTTATAATCTTTAAAAGTTGTAAGAGATTCAGATTTCTCCTTAATAAGATACAAGTACATGTAACGAGAATAATCGTCAATGAAAGTGATAAATGAAGTATGTCCTGTTATGCCAGCGATTTGGTAGGGACCACTAATGTCAGTGTGAATGAGTTCTAATAAATTAGAACTCCTAGTGGCACCTTTCTTATTCGCTAATGTCATTTTACCTTTAAGACATTTGACACATGTTCCAAAATCAGAGAAATCGAGAGGAGGTAAGACTTCATCCTTTACGAGACGATTTAATCGTTCTTTTGAAATGTGGCCTAAACGCTGATGCCACAACATGGATGAAGTCTCTAAGTCTCGTTTCTCTTCCATCTTTGTGAGTGATTCATTAATGTTATATGACAACAAAGATTTGGAAAAGTTATCTTCTAGTTCTAATTGATGTGTGTAAAATGCAACATATAAATTACATCAAATGAGGCATAAAACTAACCCCTTTTAAGTACTAATGTTGGAAAAAGAGTGTTTTTGTCTTCCTTTTGTATTTTCAGGATGAAATGAGCTCAAATTCACAAAAGAAGCAAAAAGACAGCTAATTCTAACATAAATACAAGAAAAGGAACAAAAGTAGACTGCCTGAACCCTCAACGGCATCCTCCCAAGCAAAGAAGAGAAAACAGAAGTCTGAACACGCCCCGTGCTCAGCCAGCACGGGGCCGTGCCCAAGAAGCAGCAGAAAAGACAAACCTGTAGAAGCTTCTATTGCCCACCACGGGGTCATGTCCAGTGAGCACGGGGGCGTGGCGAAAGTACAGCAGGCGCATTAATTGTAATTGCGAATTACAATTAATTAAGAGAGAGAGTGTCAGACGGGCACGGGGGCGTGTCCAGCGGACACGGGGCCGTGCCCAGCCTTTTGTTCAGCCTATAAATAGGAGTGCTTGGTTTCATTCCAACTCATCCCTTGGCACACCACCTCTCTCACACTTCATCCACCACCCACCACCACCATAACACCATCATCCACCACCATCATCCATTGTCCATCGTAGAGTGTGTGAGTCGTCTCGGGATCCAAGATTGATCGTAAGAGTTCTTGACAATCAAGGCCATGTTTGCCTAAGTCTCTTACATCACTTGGTGAAGACAAGTGTTTAGTATAATACTTTTTATTTTTAATCTTTTACACTTTTTATTTGGTTTTGTATTAATGACTTTAATAACTAGTTGCTTATGTTGAAGGTGATCTTTCCTTATCGTTTGTCCGTGGTGTCTTCGCATTATTTTACTGTCTATATAAAATAAAAGATTTTCACCATTCATATCTCCACGGTCTATATGGAGGTATGTTGGCTACCTGGTCGGGGGTTAAGGGAATGGTTTGGTAAGGGTCTTGCCCTTGTTCAGCGTTTAGAGGTCCTGCAAGGGACCTGGGTCAAATTTAGTAGGATCTCCTTCAATGCCCATAGGTATTGGATGGCGGGGATCCAAACTCTTTGACCCCCTCATAAGTTAACTACTATTAATACTATAACCCGGCTATTTAGGACTGCATCCCTGCTGACTCAGACTACTTAGCCGAGGGTAACGTCACCGCCAAAAGCGGGGCCTACCACAATTTGCATTAATAACTTAATTTATTATCTTCCAATAATCCAACCCTTTAGGATTGTATCCTTGCTGACTCAAATTACTGGGTTGAGGGTAACGTCGCCTTCAAAAGAGGGTCCTACTACAATAACTAAGATAATCTCTTAAACAAGTGCAAAAGTGCGAAAATAATCAAAGGTTATACTAATACACGAGTCTGATCCAAGTGATTCATCTTGTCTATCTGTTTTTATTTTATTTTTATTTTTCAGCATTTAGTTAGTTTTTATTTTCTTAGTTTAAAAACCTTTTCTAACTTTTTTATTTGATTAGACGTTGAGGATAAACCGGTACTAAAAGCTCTTGTGTCCTTGGACGACCTCGGTATCTTACCAACACTATACTACGTCCACGATGGGTGCACTTGCCCATATGTGTGTTTAGTGTTAGTAAATATCGTGTTTTATAAATTTAAAACTTGGCTAAAAGTGTAAAAGGGCTTAAAATATATATCAAAAATATAACACACTTCACGCACATCAAGTTTTTGGCGCCGTTGCCGGGGACACAAGGATTTTAAGAAAGTTAGGAATCAACGACCTAATCATATTTTTATTTTTCTTTTAAATTTTTAGGATTTTTCATAATTTTTCAGCTTCTGCAGAGCTCACCACGGGGCCGTGCCCGCTGAACACGCCCCCGTGCTCAATCATTGGAACTGGCATTCCTGTTTTAAGTCAGACAGTAAGCTGAACACGGGGCCGTGCTCACTCAACACGCCCCCGTGCCCAAGATTCTCTTACTGAAAACAGAACCGTTAGATCCTGGCGGTTGGTAATTTCTGACATAAACATGAGTGATAGTAATTCTTTTTACTTTCGGCACTCTTATGGTATGTGGTGTCAATTATGTGGAGGCGAACATGAAGAATTAAAATGTTACTTTCTAAATTATAGGCCCCACTATATAGACCCACCAATTCCTTGTAACCTTAAGAGGGGCGAAAGTAAAAATAAGCACTATCTCTCCCTCGAATGCGCCCAGCCAGATATTCTAGGAGAAATGCTCCTTGACGAGTTATTTCAACTAGAAGAACTAATTCTAAATTGGTCAAAAGAACTTAGGAAGGATTTTATTGATCCACCCCAAGACAATGACCATGAAGAAATGTTGGAACCGCATTCCGACAACCTCGTTGCTCCCGAAAATACCTTCATACCTAGAAAAGACTTGGACGATAGTCGTCCCTGTGCCGATTGTGCCGTGAAGGACTCTCCATCGACTTCGTTCGGTGCATACATAGACCTGAGCAATTCGGCATACACCTTCTTTAACGAGAGCCCGGGAAAGGGTTGGACTTGTCCACCTAGAATGAAAATAGGAATTACCCTCACCGACAACCTCTTGCGTTCTCGCCTTAGTATAGGACAATTAAGGTATCTTAGACACTTTGGGGTTGTTCCATCCAGTAAGGAACCACCCGATATCAATAAGATCCTTAGGGACAACAAAACTCCATAAGACAGCCTCCAGACACGGGGCCGTGTCCGGTCAACACGCCCCCGTGCTCACCTAAAAGATTCTCTTCTGATTATGTCAGAATACGGACAAAATGTGTCAGGATTTTCTCTGCACACGGAGCCGTGTCCAGCGGACACGGGGCCGTGTCCAGCACGCTGTCGTTTTCTTTAAATGCAGCCTGATTCCTGCTCATTTTTGACCACTTCACTAAGACAGAGATTCCTGGGATCTTCATCTATACCATCCTAGGTAAGTGCTAAAAGAAGGTTCCCAAGGACCATCTTGTCCCTTCCACTTTTGTTCATTTCCCCTTCTTTCAAAAATTTTTCAACATCTCCTCCATGGAAGCTTGGAAACTTCATGATTCCAACCTTCTATGTGGAGTTTGTAAGATTATTTGCTACGGATTCTTGTTTAAAGTTAGTTGTATAACTTTGTTTTAAATTATCTAAGCTTAAAGCACAGTTAAAAATCATGAAAATAATTTAAAACCCCAAGAATCCTTAGCCAAAAATCCTGCAGACAACTGAACACGGGGCCGTGCTCAGCGAGCACGGGGCCGTGTTCGAGGTACTGTTTTGCAAAAATTTAGCTTTCTTCGGTTTCTTTCACAGAAAATGGCCAACAGAACAAGCGGATCATCTTCAAGAGGTAACCGAAATGGGAGAAGGTTGGCCACAACAGAAGACTCCCTGGTAAACTACGTTTACGCCTTGAGGGAGGACATAGACGAAATGACGGGAGTAGAGGAAGCGTTAGTGGACCGTATTAACCATCTGACGGTGGGGTTGGAAGGCTGTCTTCGAGAAGTAAACCTCTTGCACCAGAGGTTAAACCTTCTCGCTTCCCCGCCTTTGGTTCCCATAATAACCCAAAGAGCGTGGAACGTAGTGCCCGAGGTCATCATTCTGGCCGAATGGTATGCCATGCACCAAGAGCCTCCGCAAAGGGTGGTGCAGGGAGTCCCGGTAAATGTTCCTCCTCAAGCCACTGAGGAAAATGAAGCCGCTTTCTTCCTTCCAAGGGAGATAGAAGAATGGCTTTGAACAATATCCGAGGAACCATCGGCTAAAGGTCTTACTACATCGGGAAACTATTCCCGAAATTTTCCTAAGAAGTAGAACCCTTTATGATAACCTCATGTATCTCCTTACCTATTTAGTTAAGTTTTTATTTTATTTTAATTAGAAACTATATGTATCTCTCTATGGTTGCAATGAAATGATGGTTTCTAAAGTTTGATGGTTTATAATAAATAAAACACACTCACGGTGGTAAAGGATGAAAAAGGGAACGAGAAAAATGGCCCCATGCACAAAGAACGAAGCAACCCGACACAAATCTCCATTACAGAAGGCTCAACACGGGCCGTGCTCAACCAACACGGCCCCGTGCTGAGCCACCTGCAGAAAAACGCCCAGTTCAGGTAACTGGACACGGGTCGTGTTCACCAGACACGCCCCCGTGTCCAGGCTTCTGTCTCATTTCTTTAATTTCTGTTACTGGCACCTGAACACGGGGCCGTGTCCGGTCCCCACGGGGCCGTGTCCGGTCCCCACGGGGCCGTGTCCAGACTGCCAGTAACATAAATATTTGCTTTTTAACACCACATTACACATCCAGTCAACCTAAAAATTTATTTTTGGGACACATTGAGGACAATGTGTAATTTAAGTATGGGGGGGGGGGGCTAACACCTTGAAATTTTGCAAGTCCTAACAACAAGCCTTACACAAAACTCTATTGGAACCGCTAAACACCCCAATTTTTTTTCAAAAATTTTCATTTTTTTTTACTTGTCTAAAGTTTAAGTTAGAAATCCTAATATTAATAAGGTTATATTTTTACAAATTTTACAACCGAGAGCGTCGTGATAACAAGAACCAACATAAGAAAATTATGAAACGGCATAACAAGTCTAGTTAAAATTTGATTATATATACTTGATCACATTAAAAACCCATTCCCACAAAAGTGAGTTTTGAGCCTTTATTGAGCATACAAATTTACATCCTTAGACTAAATGCTCATTTTTCGTTTCTTGTGTGAATAGCCGCTTGGTTCTTACAACTCTAGAACTTGCCACGACGATTCATTCCCGGTCCTTACCAACTTAAACCCAAGTAAGTAAATGATGGAGGCATTAGGACTAACCATTTTTCTTTCCACACCATTATTTTTCAATTTTTTTTTACCACCTACCCAAAACCCCCCTAGTTAACCCCTTTGAGCCTAAACCTTTCGTTTCTTTACCCTAAACCCTTTTTACCCACCAAAAACCCTTTTTATTTTTACCCTTTATTTTAGTAACAAGCTCGGTTTTTTTGCAAGATCGTTCTTTTATGTGATGGAAAAAAAAAATGATGAAGTTAAAAACAAACAAAGCTATGCAAACAAAAGCTTGTTTGGAGAAATACTTCAAAATAAAAAGTCACTAAAAACAAAGTATTTTACGAAAACCGACGCTTTTTACGCTTTTCGCCCTTTTACTAACCACTAACCCAACCACCCACCTTTAGCCCAAGCCTAACCCCTCACCCAAAAAGTCCTCTTGATATTTACAAAGGTATAAAATTAAAAAGGAGTAGGATTGATCGCTTGGCAAGCCTATGGTAGGCGTAAGTTCCATGCCGCTCTCGAGTGATTCACTAAAAAAATACACATTCGGCCGAGTGTTGAGTGATTTCTCCCGTGAGGTATGTGAACTTGTATATAAATGAAATTTTAAAAAGGCATGTTATGCCCAAATAAGTAATTTATCTTATGAAACGTTCTAAATAAATCATAACGAATAGGATTGTAAATAGATAAAAATGAAACCCAAAAAAATCTTGGATTCCCGACACTCTTTGACAAGCCAAAAACCTTCTCTTCTACCCATTCCATTTGGGAGTGTAAGCCACATTTAAAGAGTTTTGCTTGAGGACAAGCAAAAGTTCAAGTGTGGGGATATTTGATGTGTGTAAAATGCAACATATAAATTACATCAAATGAGGCATAAAACTAACCCTTTTTAAGTACTAATGTTGGAAAAAGAGTGTTTTTGTCTTCCTTTTGTATTTTCAGGATGAAATGAGCTCAAATTCACAAAAGAAGCAAAAAGACAGCTAATTCTAACATAAATATTAATACATAATATATTTATTCTTACAAGTGTAACTTATGAATGGCCGTATACGTGACTTTTAGTTTGTTGATGAGGAACAAAAAAAAGTAAAACAAAACAAAACACACAAACGTGCATGAGATATACTTGGATGGAAAGATGATAATGACAATAAGACGACACAAAAAAAGTAAAACAAAACAAAACACACAAACGTGCATGAGATATACTTGGATGGAAAGATGATAATGACAATAAGACGGCACATCCTCTTTTGGATACAAGTAAAATTAGCAAAGGGGCTCGTTGTTGCCGCTTGTTTTTGTTGGAAAATAGTTAGACATATAATGTGAAAGTTTGAAGTAATGTCATCAATTTGAAGGGGGCGAATCAGGTTATTAGGTTGAAGGGGGTGAACCAGGTTATTAGGTAGTTCTCTACTGACATCAACGAAGGATCTTAGTAAAGAGAGGTAGGTCTCTAGATATAAGGTGTTGTTGCATGGTATCTCGTATTAAGCCAGGGATGGCAAGTGACGTCAAGAACCGACTCCACTAATGCCTAACTGGTGGTCAGGGGCGGACCCAAGTTATGGGGTGGGTGGGCGACCGCACCCCTTGAAAAAAAAATTTAGTGGTATTTTTCGCGAAAAATCTAGACCGCACCTCTTGGAAATTTTCGTCCGCACCCCTTGAAAAATTCCGACCGCACCCCTTAGTAAAAAATGTTAGGAATTTATGTAAAAAAAATTGTGAACACGGATTGAAACCCGATCAAATTATGTAAACAAGTTAGCCTACTAACCCCTTTAATAAAACTTAAATTCAATCCATCAAGCCCAATAACTTAATACCCATTCAGGCCCAACCCAACTACTAGTTTTGTTAAACAAACCAGTCCACATAATAAAAAAAACCCAAATTGCTGCCACTTGCCAGCGACTCCCGCCCTCCCTCTGCCTCACTTTAGCGCCCAGTGACAGCATAATTCCGGCCGGCGACTGCAAAATTTCGCCTGCAAACTGGTTAATTCAGGCCGCCCCTGACAGGTACATGTTTTTTACTAGGGCTTATAATAATTACTAGAGCTTGAAATTCAAAATTTTGGTTGGCAAACATGTTTGTTGATTATATGATTGTTGGTTGGCAAATAATAATTAGTAGGGCTTAAAATTCAAAATTTTAAATTGAAAATTAAGGAACGTGGGCTATGGTTGAACACTTGAAGATCCTTGTTTATTTTGTATGTGATAGGATTAGGAATGAACAATGAGTAGGGAAGTTATGCCACAATTTCTCAAGAGGAAAGGGGTTGAACCACTTTTTTTCACCGGATTATTTTAATTAAAGACCAATGTATGTTATAGATAAGTTTTTTTTTTTTTGTTCTTTTATTGAATGATTAAGAGAAATAAAAACAGGGATGGTTTGAACTTTGATGTTTTTTTGTTTGTTAATGTGATAGGAAGTTAGGAACTAGGGTTTGATTGTTTGAAAATTGAAATGGACCCGACCCGATCTGATTCGACCCGCTATGAAACTTTGTTTGTTTGTTTTTACTTGTTTTACATGACACGACCCGATCCGACCCGCTATGAACCGATTTTTTTTATATAGCTAGGGGTCTAAAATCTTTAAAAAACTCCCGCACCCCAGGAAAAAAATCCTGGGTCCGCCACTGATTATAAATTAAAATTGCCAACTGTATAACTATACTTTAATCCTTTTTTATTATGCCCACATGAACATTCAACTCAACCGGGTCGGATATGTGCTTATACCGAACCCAGATCAGTGTAGCCGCATGCATGCAAAGTGAGGATTGTCACGTTTGACTATAGTTCCTTTTTTTTTTCTTGTTTCATGCAATTTATTTTATTATTTCAGGCAAGTAGTGGGTTGTATTTTATTCTTTTCAAAACTCTTGTTAACAGTGGCGGAACTAGAACGTTAACTCAGGGGTATCCAAAAAAAAAAAAAATCATCGTGCAATAATACAATATTAAAAAAAAACGACAATAAATAAATAAATAAAGAAAAACAAATACCTAATAGATTTGCCTTCTTCAGTTTTTTAAATCTTGAAATCGTTTTATCACATCGTCGTCTTTTACTTCATGTAAAAAATCCTTTTCGACCGCACAAACCACAGCATTGTTCAAAAATTCCGGGCTCATTCGATTGCGTAAATCCGTCTTGGCAAGCTTCAATTTCGAAAAACATCTTTCAACGGTTGCGGTTGCAACCGCTAAAAACAAACATGGCCGGCCCTGTGGGTGGGCGGGGAGGACCACCGGCCAGGGCCCGATATTTCAAGGGGCACATTTTTTATGAAAAACCCCGATATGTATATGTAAAATATTTTTTTAATAGGGTACACTCATACAAACACCAAGATAGACCCCCTTGCAAAACTATTCTTATGGTTTAGATTAGTTATTAACCCCTTTGGCATTAGGTTTAAACCTTTAGTGAGCCAAATACCCAATTTCGTTAAGGCCTAAGGGCACATTTTTTCGAGCTCGAACAGGGTACACGAATTCTCAGGGTCAGCCCTGAAAACAAACTCGAGTTTTTTACCATATAACATTATAACTGGTTTGGGCTAACATATAACATTATAACTGGGCTTTAATAACAATTGGTTGAGCTTATTATTTACAATCTTCATTATTGAATGTAAGCACTTCATAACTGGGCTTTAATAACAATTGGTTGGGCTATATAAACTGATTCGGGCTTATTATTTACAACTGCAATTTGGGCTTAAAATTTTTAGGGGTGTCCTCGTAGTTGTTTAGGGGTGTCCTTTGTATAAAAAATCGAAAACAAAATGAAATTTTACACTACCGGTACAAAGTTGAGCCGTAGCCCGTGCTACGGCCGGTATTACATTAGGTCCGCCTCTGCTTGTTAAGACCATCTACAATGGGTCCGATCTGGATGCGTCCGGTTTCCAAACTGCAAAAGCGGACTTGTGCAAGGCAAATGAGAGGTGAGATGGTGTCGTCCGGTCCGTTCTAGCAGACCTCAACCAATGTGTGGTACCCACACACACAATCCATTCTTTTTTAAATATATTTTAATTTAATATAAAAATGAGGTGTGAGGTGAAGGTTTGATTTAGTTTTGCATTTGAAACAAATGTAATTTTTTTTAAAATAGAGCTTTGAAATGATGTGACGTGCTGAGATGACGAGTTTGAATTCCAAACACCACCTAGCGTTGGAGATGCTCTTAGTCAACGAACTCAACGAAGATGAACAAATATTGGAGATGCTCTGAGTCAAGACTTTGTTCGTGTTCGTTTGTCAAGAAATATATGTGATCACGAACTGTTCATGAACGCTTACAGAACGAGATTTTATATGTTTGGAAAACAAATTTAATAAATTGGTCTAAAGTTTGAGATTTTAGGAATAACAAATTAAGACGAATCAATTAGTTAAATACATAATAGATTGGTCGATTGAACTATTGTTTTGGGCCAAAAGGCCCATTTATGGTTTGGAAAGGCTTCTACCCAACTTGCCCATTAAGCAAGTTTATTCAAGTTTTAATTTCATGGGCAACACCGCACCACGGATTATAAGAGGAGACTGGGCTCCCCGTTATGAAGGGCTGGCCACGCGTTCTTCTCCGTGATACACCACCATCACCATGTCTTATAACGCGTTGACATGGCCACGCGTTACCATGATCACGCGTGAAGGCTGCACATGTTCGATTATGGAGATGAGTGTGTGGTGAGTGATGGGCATTTCCATTAAAATCCATCACTAGTGATGGAATAAAGCTCAATGACGTGGCGAAACTTGATTGAATGTTGTGAGTGATGGAACTCAATCACTAGTGGAGCGCCCCTACCCCCTAAAAATACAGGTGAGTTGGCACATCTATTTTAGGATTTTTTTTTTACTAGCAGAACATCACCGCTATAAATGACGAGGGTTAAGAGAACTATAGCCATGTCAGAGCTTCTAAGAGTGTACAAGGAAAATGGCGATGGATGAGGCTTAAAACTCACCAACGCTATAAATGGAGATGAGTCAGATTCTCACACGTTCTCTTACAGGCACTGATATGGCTATAAATTTTAAAACTTGTTGTCATCTGTAGTGACGACGACCCCATGTAGAATGTGAACAGAGTCAACCCCTTAGTGATGTTGAAATATTTTTAGTCTGAATTATAAGGCCATGTGTAGTGGTAACCAGACATAACCCCAAAATAACCCTACATAACCCCCATAATATTTGGGTTAGTAGTTAACACCACATAACCCCACAAAACATATTCCCCAACTCACCTTCACCCAAAAAGAACCACTTCACCATGTTATCACCATTGCGGGAAAAATTTTCACACGCCATAACGCCCGGAGGGGTTCCGGCGCTATGGAGCGCCATCACCCACATAACAGCTCCATGACGACTCCGCTACGCATGGACTAATAATCATGAGTATCTTTTATAAATGTATGTATGTATGGTTGTATGAATAAGGGAAATATGTGATTTTAAGAGAGTAGATACCTCCTATATATCAGGACTTCTCATCGTATTATATAGGGGAGGACCACATGCAAAATCATTTAGAGGAAAGCCAAGGGTGGGCCTAAATTTTTAAATAGTTTTTTAGTTAACTCTACAAGGTTTGGGTGTTTTAGTTTGATTGATTTTCGGCCTGTGTTCAGTTTGGTTATGGGCCGCTTAACCAAAGTCAACTAGTTTGTAAAAAATTGTTTGCTTTTTTGATGTAGTGGTCCTCTTGGACCATCCGATATGATGGGAGTGTAGAAAATGTTCGATTGGGAGTGCAAAAAATTTCATTAAGTTGTTGGACCTGCATGATGTTGAAGCCACATTAGTGCAACATATGTTGCAAGGGCGGACCTACCTACAGTCGTGGGTAGGCGGCCGCACCCTTTGAAAAATAAATTTAGTGTATCTTTTAGGCAAAAAACCCGACTGCACCCTTTGAAAATATGGTTGAACGTCTCATCCGCACCCCCAGTAAAAAATTCTTGGGTCCGCCACTGCTGGTGGTTAAAGCCATACAACATATTTCATATATCATCACCATATTTATACACCAACTTAGTTATGCCATCCTTCCTCGACTCAAAGGTTATTGAATCCATGTCTCGTACACAGACATTTAGCGTGCACATTTCAAGAAACTTTCATTATACTTCTTTAATTCACCCATCCATCAATGTACAAACAAAACCAACGTATTAACACTTGATTCGATTACATAATCTAAATGATCATCAAGATAAACTAGACGCCTAGTTGAATTCATCAAAATATACAAAAATCCAAGCAATCCCACTTAGCAGTATAAGCCGACTATAAAAAGGGTAAAAAAAGTCATTACAGCCGACTATAAAAAGGGTAAATATCATCTTAATTTTTACATGCTTCTGTATAACAATAACACTTTCAGATAAAAATGAAGTTATGTTTGCCTTATAATGGGCTTTTATCCTATAAGAAGTTATGTTTGCCTTGTAATGGGCTTTTATCCTATAAGCTAAATAAGTCCATAATTACGCATTACGCATTATTATTAGTTAGTGATTAAAACCAAGGAAACGTGTAATGAAGGGTTTGAAATGCAAAAAAGCGTAAAAACAAAGGACTATTGATGAAACTTTCCCAAACACAAAAATATTCCAGGATGGCGCACATCACCCTTCCTAGATTCAACACGCTGACGTGTACGGCCCAGATCTCCCATCCATTTCCAGCTTAGATCTGATAGGTCGCCACCCCCCGCTTTTCCCCTTTCAATTTCTCCCCCTCTTCCATTACTTCCTCTGCTCCCGATCCACTCGATCCCCTCTCCAATTTTCCCATTTCATTTATATCGATACACAAATAACACATATACATACATATATCATATCATATCAGATCAATCTCTCACCCTCCATATTATTCTAATCGCATATTCCGATAACTAATTTCACATTTAGGGCTCCGTAAAAAACCCCAAACCCTAGCTTTTGTTCTTCCTTGATTCTTCACTCATTCTTCCATAATCGTGTAATTGTAATCGTAATCGTAATCGTAATCGTAATCCGATTCGAATCCATCGGAACTACTACTACTGCTGCTACTACTGCTACTACTGCTACTACTGCTACTACTGCTACTACTGCGACTACTGCCTGCTGCCTGCTGCTGCTGCTGCTGCTGCTGCTGCTCCTGCTCCTGCTGCTCCTGCTCCTGCTGCTGCTCCTGCTGCTCCTGCTCCTCCTGCTGCTCCTGCTGCTCCTGCTGCCCCTGCTGCCCCTGCTGCCCCTGCTGCTGCTGCTGCTGCTCCTGCTCCTGCTGCTGCTGCTGCTGCTCCTGCTCCTGCTGCTGCTGCTGCTCCTGCTCCTGCTGCTGCTCCTGCTCCTGCTCCTGCTACTGCTACTGCTACTGCTACTGCTACTGCTACTGCTACTGCTACTGCTACTGCTACTATATTATCATCATTATTATTGATATTGTGATTGTGATTGTTGTTATTAAGAGGATTGTAATTGTAATTGTAATAGTAATTTTAAATGGTGAAGGAATTAATGGTGTCTGTATATGTGGATGTAGAGGAAGGTGAGATTTCGGATTCGGCTTCGGTTGAGGAGATCAGTGCGGAGGATTTTTCGGCGAAAACTTCGGTTGACGATTGTACGAAAGAGTGTTCGAAACAGCAGGTGCAGCAGGTGCAGCAGCACAAGAAGGTGTGGACGATGCAGGATCTGGTGAAGTACCAGAACAAGTATCAGATGAGTAGGAATTATGCTCCAGGGTTGTATAACTTTGCTTGGGCACAGGCTGTGCAGAATAAGCCACTTGATGATTATTTGAAAAATTTGAATACTGGTAGTGGTGGTGGTGGTGATGTTAATGTTGATGTTGATAAACAATTGATGCAGTTGAATGGGAATGGGGATGGGGGTAATGATAATGTTGGGGTGAAGGAGGAGAAGATTGTAGTGGATATAAGTGGTGATGATGGGGATAGTGAGAAGGAGGAAGGGGAACTGGAAGAAGGTGAGATTGATTTGGATGTGGAGGTTGTTGGTAAACAAGGGGCAGGGGGTGATGTTGAGAAGTGGATTAATGTGATTCGGATCGGGTTAGAGGGTATAACGGTTAATGATGCGAATAAGTAAGATATATAATGACTGATTTGATTAATGAGGTTTTTGATTGTTTGGTTTAACGGGTTGATGTTTTGATTGTAGATCGTTTAATGGAGTCTGTTCTAGGCTTGAGGATATGCTGGATAGTTTGTCGACATTGCTTTCGGAAAATTCTGTGTTGAATAAAGATGAGTTGGTTCAGTTGGCATTTGCTGCTATTCAGTTAGTTAATTCGGTAAGATTGGTTTAAAGAATTTGTTAACCCTCCCAACGTGTGGGTCGTTATCATTATCGTTATTCCCACACATATAGATAGGTGGCTAAGAAGTGATTGATTGCAGGTATTTTGTTCCATGAACCAAAATCAAAAGGAACAGAGCAGGCACATAATGTCGAGGTCTTTTATCTGTTTTTATTGAGATTTTAAATGTTTTTGTTCTTTATTGTTGTATGAGTTCGTTATCATACTTTTTGTGATGCATATTTTTACAGGCTGCTGACTAATGTGAAAAGCTGTATGGCTGTTATGTTCTCCTCTGAACAAGTGAAAGAGCGGTTTAAAGCAAGGTCATTTGAGTTTGAGTATATTGTAGTGACATGATATTGATTATATTTGGTTCCAACAGGTAGAGAACATGTTTTTGTCATGTAACTTGAATGATGTTTGTTCAAGTAATAAGGACAATGTGAAGGAAGAAGATACGCCGAATCTTGTTAATCAGAAAGCTGCTTCCATAAGTGAGGAATCTATCGTAAATGCAATGCCAATGGAAACTTCAGATGAAAACCCTAAGCAATCTGAATCTTTGAAAACACAAACATCTACTTCTAAGAATAGAATACTGCTTCCACTGCTAGATCTTCATAAGGATCATGATGTCGATAGTCTTCCATCACCTACACGCGAAACAACAAATCCTTTACCTTTCGGCAAAGCACTCTTTGTTGGTGATGCAGAAATAAGACCCGAATGGCCCACACCTACCCCACGTGCAGTGCAACATCGCTACGAAACTGACGCTCTAAAGGCCGTTTCTACATATCAACAGAAATTTAGTCGAGGCTCCTTTTTTTCGAATGATCTTCCAAGCCCAACCCCTTCTGAAGAAAGTGGTGATGTCGGTGGTGATTGTGGTGGAGAAGTTTCCAGTTTCTCAAACGTTCAGAGTTCAAGTATTTTAGCTTCGGCTACAATAGAAAAACGAGATACTTTTAGCGTTCCGGAAAGACCTAATGTGCAGTTACTTGCAAATGCTAGGAATGCTGCACCTGTGTATTCCACGTCTAGTTCTGTGACTAGGGTTCCAAATAAGACACAGGACCCGAGGCTCCGGTTAGCCAAGCCTGAAAGCTTGTCGGATATCAACAAAGGGACGTTATCATTCTCCGGTAAATAAACTACGATTGAGCCGCTTGATCCAAGGAAACAGAAGACTTTCGATGAGCCTGTTTTGGTAGATGGTCCTGCACCAAAAAGGCATAGAAATGAATTTTCCGATTCTGTTAATCCCAGGAATAATGTTGTGGCTGTCCCGCAAACTAGAGGGTCAGAAAATGCTGTAACCTCTGCTTTGCCTACTACCAGTGGCGGGAATGGTGGGAGTGTGCATATTCCTGTTACAGGTGTCAATCCCGCCACAGCGTCCTTGCAATCTATTTTGAAAGATATTGCGGTGAATCCTACACAGTGGATGAATTTAATCAGCATGGAGCAACCGAAGTCGGTTGATCCTGCGAATTATGCGACACCATCTTCAAGCCAAAGTTCTCTTTTGGGTTCCGTGTCAATGACTACAGTTGCCTCTCAACCGTTGGTAGTTGGGAAAAGATCAACAGCTGATACGCAAATACCGCATATAGCTTCAACGGTTAGCGTTTTCTCATTCTCTTATCTTTTTCATTAAATTCTTATTATCGTACTTTCTCATGTTATGGTCTTTTTGCTATACCTGCTTTCTATAAAAAAAATCACTTGGACCATTCATGTGTTGTATTTCGAAATCTTTTTGTTGTCTGTGTTCTATGTATTTATGTTCTTTCTTCTTTTGATGTTTTGCAGGATGACTCAGGGAAACCAAAAATGAAACCCCGTGATCCTCGTCGTGCTCTGCACAATAAATCGTTACAAAAACAAGAATCAGTCACTAAGTTATCAACTGTTGATGGTACCAAAGGAATTATAAAGCAAGCAGATCCAAGAGTCTCATCTCAACCTATATCAGCACCAGATATCACCCGTCAATTCACCAAGAACTTGAAAAATATTGCTGATATTGTATCTACATCCGTGAGTTCATCTGTTCAGATGCCTTCATCACAACCAACTCAAGTCCATCCAAGTTTTGTAAACATAAAAGGGCCACCGTCACATCCAGTCCGCCTTCAGAACGGGAACGGGCCTGCATCTGAAGAAGTTGCTTCCGACCAGGGCCCATCTCAACCGCAAAACACGTGGGGGGATGTTGAGCAATTTTTTAGAAGGTTTGATGATCAGCAACGGGCTGCTATTCAGAGGGAAAGGTCAAAAAGAATGACGGAACAGAAAAAGATGTTTGCTGACCGTAAATTATGTCTTGTGTTGGATCTTGATCACACTCTTCTCAATTCAGCTAAGGTAGTGACTCCTTTTGTTCTGTTTTCTGTAAATTGATTTATAAGAATTCCATAACGTCAAACTTACTCGGTATGCCAATGCTCCCAGTTTTCAGAAATCGAACCCATGCATGATGAGATGCTGAGAAAGAAAGAAGAACAAGATCGTGACAAGCCACATCGACATCTCTTTAGATTTCCTCACATGGGTATGTGGACTAAACTTCGGCCCGGGATTTGGAACTTCTTGGAGAAGGTAAATGTTTTATCTAATAAAAAAGTTTGGAGTAAAATGCCATTTTCGTCCCTAAGGTTTGGCCAGTTTTGCGACTTTCGTCCAAAGGTTTTTGCATCTGGATCCAAAAGGTTTGAAATCTTGCCATTTTCAACCAGCTCGTTAACCCCATCCATTTATCTTCGTTAAGTCAGGGGTATTTCCGTCTTTTTTGTTAACTTAAAGGGCAATTCGGTCTTTTTTATAGGTATTCGGTCTTTTTACATAAAGTGAAAAAGACCGAATTGCCCTTTTAGTTAGCAAAAAAAATGAAAATATCCCTAACTTAACGAAGAAAACGGATGGAGTTACGAGCCGGATGAAAATGGCAAGATTTGAAACTTTTTGGATTCAGATGCAGAAAAACAAACCTTTAGACGAAAGTCGCAAAATAGGTCAAACCTCAGGGACGAAAATGGCATTTTACTCCAAAGTTTGATAACTTAATTCACAAAGTGTTAATGTTAAAACCTTTAATCAATTTTTTCCCACACCCCAGGCTAGTAAGCTTTATGAGCTTCATCTTTACACGATGGGGAACAAACTTTACGCTACAGAAATGGCCAAAGTTCTTGATCCAAAAGGAGTTCTATTTAACGGGCGGGTTATTTCAAAGGGCGATGACGGTGATAACGTTGACGGAGATCCGAAAAGCAAGGATTTGGAAGGGGTTTTGGGTATGGAGTCAGCCGTTGTAATTATAGATGATTCTATAAGAGTTTGGCCTCATAACAAACTTAACTTGATAGTTGTAGAAAGGTATATTGTATACACAACTATACATAACCTTGATTTAAATCATAGTTTGTTTATTTTTTTAATATATTAATATTTGTATTGCAGATATATATATTTTCCATGTAGTAGGCGACAATTTGGCCTTCCGGGTCCTTCTCTTCTTGAAATCGATCATGACGAGAGACCAGAAGACGGGACTTTGGCATCGTCTTTGGCGGTAAAAACATCTCATTCTAAGTTTTCTTAAAAGTATTATATTTGCCTTTCTCTAACATCTCCTACTTGTTGATCGGAATTTAGGTTATTGAGAAAATACATCAACTTTTTTTCTTGGAAAAATCTTTAGATGACGCCGATGTTAGAAATATACTAGCATCAGAGCAGAGGAAGATTTTAGCGGGGTGCAGAATCGTATTTAGCAGGATCATCCCTGTGGGCGAAGCTAGCCCGCATTTACATCCTCTATGGCAGACAGCCGAACAATTCGGTGCTGTTTGCACAAATCAAATCGATGAACATGTCACCCACGTGGTTGCCAATTCTCTTGGCACTGATAAGGTACTTTATTATTGTTTTTAGAGTAAAATGTCATTTTCGTTCCCGAGGTTCGGTCTGTTTTGTGACTTTTTTTCTAAAGGTTTGTTTTTCCGCATCTGGATCCAAAAGGTTTGAAATCTTGCTATTTTCATCTGGGTCGTTAACTTCATCCATTTTCTCCGTTAAGTCGGGGGTATTTCCGTCATTTTTGCTAACTTAAAGAGCATTTGTTCCCCGTTAAGTTAGCAAAAAAGATGGATATACCCCTGACTTAACGGAGAAAAATGGATGGAGTTAACAAAGTGGACGAAAATGGCAAGATTTCAAACCTTTTGGATCCAGATGCGGAAAAACAAACCTTTGAACGAAAGTTGCAAAATTGGCCAAACCTCAGGGACGAAAATGACATTTTACTATTGTTTTTATCACTATATTTTCTAACTGATATTATCACTCAAAATACTACAATGGTTACGGGAAGAAACTTGACTTAGTTGCATTCATGTTAGGTTAATTGGGCACTTGCTACTGGTAGACCTGTGGTGCATCCTGGCTGGTATGAATATCTTTGTTCCCCTTATGAAAAAACAAGTTTTTTTAAGTTTGAAATTAATTTTATTTATGCTTAAATAAATTAGGGTGGAGGCGTCGGCATTACTTTACCGGAGAGCCAACGAACATGATTTTGCCGTCAAACCTTGAAAATCTCCATATCTATTCGGGGAAATGATTTTGGTCTCTTAAAGTTAAAAATAGGTGACGGTAACTTAATATTAGACGAAGAAACGCACCGCCACCACCCCCACCACCTAAGCGATTACATTTAGTTACATCTCCTCTGACGCGCTGCTGACAAATTCCAGTTAATGCGCAAAGTCAATTGTTTTCAAAGATTGCCTGATTGGTTATTTTTGAAAAGGTGGAGTGACTGTCAAAACTGAGGGGAGCCTCGGAGGGACTGCAGATGAAGTTGATAGTGTGGTGATGGTGACAAGCTGGAAGAGCCCCTAATTAATCAAATATTTAAACAAATAAAATTGAAATGCACAAATAAAATGCGTGGTTTAAATATCAAATTTAAGGAATAATAATTTTGGAAATGGTTTTTGGTTGAACTGATAAAATTGAAATACACAAGTATGATTGCCCACCTCTAGTTGGGTAATGTGTGGGGTAGTAGAGTAGGGTTCATATCACATTCTCACCCGCCCCTGTATTGTTGACCATGCGGTCGGAGATTAGTAGATTGCAGTTGAAATTGTCAGTTAGCAGAAAATAGCTGGCGGTATGACCAGCTGTTTGAATCAAGCATTTAATGTTGCTACACATTCTTGATTAGGTGACGAGGTTAGGTTATGATTAAGGGTATGATTTGCACGACAAAAGGATGTGCACTGAAGAGGTACGGTGATGTTCGTTTTGTACCTAAACACTGATGACTTTAAAAGACAAGGCAGCCACTGAAGGTCCTAACTTCAGATTCTCTCTTGTGGCATTCCCAAAACCACAAATAAACTCGTTCGATGACAAGTTTTCATTTGTTTCGTTTTAGACCAGCCGCTTAGCCCCAGGGCCCAGGCTTCAACTTGCATATAACCGTAACTGATTTACGGACGGTCACATCAGCATTAGCATAATGCCCAAATTAATAAAAAAGGCTTGCAGGTTTATACAGATGATTACTTATAGGAACAAGTTACAGTCTGTCTGAAATCCATGTCCGTGAAGTCTCTTCTTAATACCAACATATATTCTTGAAAATCATCGGATGACGACCGATATGAAGCGCATAGATCGTTATCTAATATGAGACCCATCTTTTAGGAAGTAATGTTTAGTTAACATCATTTATATAGAGCTAGACGGTAACCACTTAAAAAAATTGAAACATGCTAAACTGCAACTTTGATGCCCCTTTGTTGTGAAACCATCTGATTTAAGAGACAAAGCAGTTAGCAAGACAGTGGAATCACAAGAACAGTAAATACACATGAATATAACATAGTTTGGTTTAACCAATGTAATTAGGTTACGTGTCACACCCCTAATTTCCACGTGTCACCGGTGGGTCCGGTGGGGGATTAACGTGACGTAGTTGATATCATCATAGTCAAACAACACAAATTATAATGCACAGCGGAAGCAAAGATAGATTTATTTCAACTTAAATTATTGTAATATTCAATATCACAAAATGTCGAAATAGAATCCACAGGCAGAATCAAACGAAAAGGAAACTTCATTTCAACAGACTTCATGCATCCTAAGCTTGCGAGACTTCTATGGATGCTTAAGGAGTGACCAGCCTATTACGCGTAGTACCTGCACTTAGTCTTTTTGGAAAATACGTCAGTTTACACTGGTAAATACAATTCAACTGACTCATTTTGAAAATGTTTAAAATTGATTTAAATGCTCGTGGCATAAAACTTTTTATAACTTGGGATAATTATTTGCTTAATAATCTTGTAAAAGAATTACATGTTCGTTCTGCATTCGGTAGCCCGGGTCATGCCGGGTTAAAGATTAATAGACACACCACTTAATATAATTCCGCCGCGAGACTTCTCTCGTACCGACGATTATACATGTTGTACAACACTACGGGTGTACGCCTACACCCGAGTGCTAAGGTCGTGGCCATTCTATGAATGATGGCAAGGATATCCGGGACATGGTCATTAAGCCCCCAAAGGCGTTAAACAAACAAAACAGCATTTTCAAACGGGTTAATTTGGCTGCACATAACCAAGACCGGTTAAGGTCAATTCCCCGACCAAGCGGTATTTTATATACCGTACCCCAAGCCCGTATAGGGAAAATAAGTTAAAAGTATTTACCTGAGCAAAGTATAAACCAAATATAACGAGTGCACATAGCTTTTACTGGGCTCCTAGATCTGGAAATTAAGGTTTTAATAACCTATTAGAATCCTAACGGGTCTTAAGCTTAGACCGGTTAGTTTTATATAAAGATTACGGTTTTAAACGCACAACAAGGCGAAGACCGTTTTAGAATGTGGTTTTGTCCCAACAAGCTTGCACACTTGTTTTATATGGGTAACATAATCACATTCTGGATTTTGAGACCAAAAAGATATGGTTTGACCCGTTTCGGCTAAAATGGCCAAACTAGTCGCATAAGCCGATCCGAACGCGTATAATGCGTAACGAGTAACCATAAGAGTCAAATATAAGTTTCTGAAGTCAATATGCTTAAAATATGTTGTGATATCAGAATGATACCTTCCATTATGCCCCAAACGATTTTAAACCAAAACTATGCCTCATAAGGGCGTTTTGGTCATTTTATAAAGTGTAAAAGGGTTAAAATGATAACCTGAGTTACAGGTCTGATTAAATTAGTAAATATACTTAATTTACTAAGTTATAACAGTAGGGTATTAAATTTATGTGAAATTTATTATCTTTAACCTTACTATGCACCATAGGGGCATTTTGGTAATTTCACATGTGCCTAAAAGGTCAATACTGGAATTCTGAGTTCAAAACATTTGCCTACTGTTTAAAATATAAAAATATACTAATTACATCAGTAGGTTCAATCCCTTAAGCTTAATAAGGTTCTAGTGCACACTTATGCGTTAAAAATGCCTAAAAAGGCGATTTGGAGCCATTTCCGGGTTTTCTGTAAAAAGCTGATATTTTTAATATTCCAGAAGGCTCAAAATAATTTATTTATCATAACAAATCAGTAGAAATTGGTTTGAGGTCAAAAGGTTTTGTAAAACTCATTTTATGGCTAAAAATGGCAAAACCGGCATAAACCGAATTATTCTTAGAACACTAAGTTATGCTCAGCCTAAAAATAAATAAAAATCTCCAAAAATCCCAAAATATTATTTTATAACAGTGGGTAAAAAGTTTGGTATAAAAATTTGGGTTTTGATAGGCTATACATAATTTACGCCATTTAATTAGTAAAGAAGCTCTTAATTACGCTATTGAGCATAACTCTTAATCTAGACCTCAAACTGACTTCAAATTTTGGTTGCAAGTTTATAAATCAGTAGCTAAGGTGCCTACCCTTTTACATTTTCAAAAATCCCGTTTTAAGGTCAAATGGGCATAATGGTCAACATATAAGCGATTAACGGAAACATGCATGTGAATAGGATATCTAGTGAACCAAGTTGTATAATCTCAGAGAGTTATACTAACATGTAAATAGGTTCAAAAGAAGCTCTAAGGCAATCCTAATCTTGGCTTAAACGGGTCAGAACTGAAAGTCAAATCAGAAGTCAAACTTTGCGACTTTCGGTTCCAAACCGAGCCTAAACTGAAAATTGTCGAGTTGAACATGTTGGAACATGTTCTTACATTAATTACCAAGTTATTTTAATGATTAAACAGGTTGCATGCATCCTACATTGCTAATTATGTATTAGTTTGCAAATAACCTTTCTGTTGACTTTTTATAATAAGCTTTGACTCGACAATTAGCATAGTTAGAGTGGGAATCTGGAAATACCCTTTTAAGGGTTTGTTACCCACATAATTACCTACTTAAAGGTACTTTTAATTCGTGATTTGACAGAGCACATTTTAATTAATCACGAAGTCAAACCTTAATTACGACGGTTTGACTTTTAGCTAATTAACTAAGCTAAAACGAATTAGGAAGGATTAAGGACACTTACAAGAGTCCTAATTGAGATTAGAGAGCCTAAGAAGAGTGCTTGAAGTCCAGAGAGCTCCAGAAGTGAATTTTTGAAAGTGGGTGATCAAATGGTTACAACATAAGGTTCTTATATAGTGAATTTAATCTTCTAAGATGGTGCCACAAGAGTCTATGAGTGTAACCAGATGAAGACAAGTGCCCCTATTGCATGAAAAACCATTGGAGAGGCTCTGGTATTAGAAAACAAGCCATTGAAGTCGGTTACAGACCTGAACTGGGAGCTGGCAAATGTTTTCTGTCACTGGCACCCTGACGCGGCCCGCGTGAGGGTATATGCGATTCTAATGCGGGCCGCCTGGACCGGCAAAACCTGCCAAACAAGTTTCATCTTTTGCACTTTTGGTCCCTGGTCCTTTGTAACGTGGTTTTGAGCTTCTAAATTGCCATTTCAGCCTCCAAACTTGATTTTTAAGGGCCTTGGGACTTTTACTAACTTGGTTAAGTCCTTGACTAACCTTGTAACCACTCATAAGGCCATAGAATTCAATGTTGACGCTTTTAACCCCTCGAACACGAATTTGATCATAACTTTCTCATACGATAACGAAACTTTATGAATTTTTAACCACATATTCTAGTGAGTATATTTTATCGTTACAAAGCTTCGGGTCTGCCAAAAGGTCACTCAGAGGTATACTTTGCACATGTTGACACTTTTAGCCCCTGTAGTTTGTAATTCCTCACTTTCCTTTATGTTTCGCTTCGTATGATCCATGATTTATTCGTTGGAAGGTATAAAAATTATGTAGGGCTATTTTAGAATATATTTATCCATTGTTAACACTTTGGACTCTTATATTCACATAGTTTTCCCGTTTGTCAACTTTAGTCCCTCCAAAGTATTCTTTCTCACGTTCAGAGCTTATGACACGTGTTTATACTTTATTGGACACAAATTTTCAAGGTGTTACATTACGTCCATAAAGGAACTTTAAACTGATTTTATACCAATTTCAATGCCAGTGAAACTATTTTACAGTTATAATCAGATGTTTATTTATAATAGTTCTTTTTTTTGTAACGAGAACTTCATAATAACACACCGAACCCGAAAACCGGGACGGGAAAAAACAAGCAACTACATAATTACAAAATTACACCAATTCGACAAAAGAGTCGATTTGAACTTAGACCTGTGCTTGAACCAGAGGAAACCCAAAATTCTAACATCGCTGAAAACTTCTTCCACTTTAGCTTGTTTACCGTTGAACTTCATCTCGTTTCTCGCCTTCCAAACTTGTCAGCAGGTGATAGCCAAAATGCCTTGGATAGCCTCCTTCTCCCCATTTAACTTTCCACAGCGATTATGGATTTCGAGAATGTCTTTAAAAGAAAACGCGGAAAAGTTTGGAATAGACACCAAGCACAAACCTTTTTCCATAACCCCGTAGTAAAATAACAAACGGAGAAGAGGTGATCGACCGACTCGGGAGCGCTATTACACAGAGTGCACGACTCCTCGGTTGAGATAATACCTCTTTTTAAGAGAGCTTCTGAAGTAGGGATCCGATTTAATTCCGCTCTCCAAATGAATATGTTGCACTTTAACGGAATCCAAGGAACCCAATCAATAACATACCTGTTGCTGAAATTAACGTCTTTCCGAAAGAGCGCTTTAACTTCAGAAGCGCTGAAGCAGTCATGATCCGAGCCCAACCATTTCCAGCCATCAGGCCTATTAGAAAGAGAAACGCCGCCCAACAGATTAAACAAACTGGCCAGCTCCGCGGCCTCCTCGGCGGAGTCTGGGTCGTGCTTCCACAGCCAGAGACTGTCGTCATCTAGCCGATCCTTGACGGAACAGTCCTTGACCAGCTCTAAACGGAACAGAAGAGGAAATCGAACCTGGAGAGGCTCGTACTCCAGCAACGGGTCGAGCCAGAAGAGAGTGCCTTCACCATTACCTACAATACCTTTGAACATGTTACGGAGAGGAACCGATCCGGCAATAGGCTTGTTAAGAATGTTGACGATGTTCCGCCAAACTCCCCGTATAGAACTTTTGACCGGGAAACAGTTCCACGACGAGCTCCCATGGTGGATTGAAGAAATAACCCTGGTCCAGATATTAAACTTCTCGGTTTTAAACCGCCATCCCCACTTCGCCAAGAGAGCGGTGTTAATCTCTCTAAGTTTGCAAAGGCCCAAACCACCAACGCTTTTTGGAGTAGCCACTCTATCCCAAACAACTCAGTGCGTCTTCCTAACCTCATCCGACCCACCCCAAAGAAACTTTTTAATCATAACCTCCAAATCGTGGATAAGTTTAACGGGCGCCTTATAAAGCGAGAAAAAAATAATATGGCAGGCATTCAAGGACGGAACAAATGAGGGTAACCCTACCAACAATGGAAAGAACGAAGGCCTTCCATTACGAGAAACGCTTTTTAAACAAATCATAGACCGGTCTCCAATTGCAAATGCGGTTCATGTTAGCGCCCACCGTTAGACCAAGGTACTTAAAAGGGAGAGAATCAGCCAAGCAACCAACAGCCTCGGCCACTTCGACCACCTCCAAACTAGTAACCCGAGCCCCATAAAGATTAGACTTTCCGATGTTGATCTTGAGACGCGAACAAACGAAAAAACATCTGAGGATTCTCACAACGTTCATGATGTTGGTTCTGGACCACTTACCGATAATCAATGCATCGTCGGCGTAGAAAAGATGCGAGATCCTCAGCCCGTTGTTAGGGAGCTCAATCCCGTCCAAAACACCCGAATCACACCCTTTCCTAAGCATACTCGAGAGCGCTTCCATGGCGACGATAAAGAGAAACGGGGAGATAGGATCCCCTTGTCGCAAGCCTTTATTGCATTTAAACTCGAAGGTGGGGGCTCCATTAACCAAAACCGAAGCCCGCGCCGACTCCAGAATTCCCATGACCCACTTGCACCACTTAGGCGGGAACCCCATTTGACTGAAAACCTCACCACAAAGCCCCAATTAATGTTATCAAATGCCTTTTGGAAATCGATTTTTAGAAAAAAAACGCCGACTTGTTATGACTTTTTAACCAAGAGAGGATTTCATTGATGATTAACGGCCCGTCGAGGATGTATCTACCACTGATAAAAGCCGATTGAGAAGAGGGGACAACCGAACCAATGACCTTCTTGAGACGGAGAGCAAGCACCGTAGAAATAACTTTGTTAATAGCACCAATAAGGCTTATGGGCCGATAGTCACTGAGGCTAGACGAATCGTTGACTTTGGGGATGAGAGCGATGAACGAAGAGCCGCACCCGATACCGATCTTACCATTGTCGAAGAGATCCTTCAGAATGTTAAAAAAATCTTCTTCGAAGAGGTGCCAAAAGTGCTTAAAAAAGCGAAAATTAAAACCGTCCGGGCCGGGGGCCCAATCACTGCCACAGCTAAAAACCGCCTCCTTTAACTCTTCCTTCGAAAATTGATTAACCAAGGCCTTAGCATCAGAGTCAGAGAGCCGATTAACAAACTGGCATCGGATATGAGGACGATCCGGGTGATCTTCTAAGAACTTGGCTTTGAAAAAATTGTAAATCTCCTTTTTATTAGAGTCGGTTTCGTGATCCAACTACCGTTGACTTCCACTCCATGAATAGTATTACTGGCTTTCCTGCAATTAATCATAGAGTGAAAAATTTTTGTATTCTCATCCCCATCTTTGGCCCATCTAACTCTCGACCTCTATCGCAGGTTTTTGGTTTTGGTTTCCCCTGCTTCCCTGACCACTTTTTTGTTCTCCAAAAGGATCCACTCCTCCTCTTTCGAGAGATCTTGGGATTCGAGAATCTCATCTAAAGATTCTATTTCTTCCTTGGCCTTCATAACATCTTCTCCCTCTTTCTTGTTAATCTCGTCCCTCCACGATCTTATACGGTTCCTAAGGGACCACAGTTTTTTGATGAGCAGGATGTCAGGCGGACCCTCACTGACAAAACTGTTACAATAGCTAGAATTTTTATACCTTCAGAATTTTTATAATAGCTAGAATGCGAGAATCGATGAAGGGGTCACAAAAATTCTATTGAGACTCATCCCATCGACCCCAATAAGGTTCGCCCCTCCGTCCTATACATAGCACAACAAGAGTGGCTCATATGACCTTTGATACAAGCAATATCTTTTGTTTTGTCCACAAGATATTCACATATATGTTTTTAGTTGCCCGGTGGAGACTTTTACAGAAGTTCACCCATACTCTCACCTGAGCATGGTTAACTGTGGAGTTTTTATCTTCTCTACAGCTATCGCGTCAAAAACGTGATGTTGGTATTTGAGGTGGGGCTAGTGGCGGATCCAGAGTTCTTTGTGAGGGGGCATAAAATGAGTCATTTTAAATCAAGTTGGGTCAAAACGGGTTATTTAAAAACAAACCGGGTTAGAATCGGTTGGCTATAATAAAACTACTCATTTATTTAGTGGAATATTGGATTTTAATGGTCTCAACTATTCGTTGTTGGTCGCCAACAGTCCCAACTATTCGTTGTTGGTGGCCAGTAGTCCCAACTATTAATATATTGGCCTCCAATGGACCCTGACTAACAACACCCCAACGACGTTGCCCGTTGGTCTCCGGTTTCCAGAAAAACGTTTTTGCAAGAAAACTCCCTTTTGGCTGGAAAACTCAATATTTTTTCCCAAATCTCTTTGTAACCTTATTACGACTTTTTTCTAGTAAAAGCCCCATGTATCGAGGTCGCTGGTTCTATTTCCCTCATTTCAACCCCCAACCACCTCATTTAACACCCAAACCCTAATCCCAACTATAAATACAACCCCTTACCACCTCCTAAACACTTTCCACACTCCAAACACTCTCTCCAACACTCTCAAATCTCCACATTTCTCAATTTTGGGCAGAATACTTTCAAGCACAAAAATGAGCTTTCAACTCACTTCTCTTCACTTTTTCTTGATCCTCCTTCTTTGGAACTTCGAACACCTCTAGGGATGTTACCCAAGGTTTACCATGATAAACCAAGTTTGGTACATCACCTTAATAGGGTCCAAAGTGGGGTTTATTTTCTGTTTTGGTGTAACTTTCACAACATGTTCTTGTTCATGTTATGGAGAACTTGTGCCAACCTTGTTCCCAATCAAACTCATGAGTGTGGGGCTTGTGTATGGTTGTTTCCATAAGCTTAAAGGTTCGAAAACCTCCAATACATTCTGCCCTAAAGGTTCCAAAGTGACCAACCTAGTTCTCAATCTCATAGTTGATGGACTTGTTTTTCGGTTAAGGTATGAACAATGGGAGCGTTGGCTTCCCAAACTAATTCTACCACCTCACTTAGTCCCTTTGGATTTTGTTTATGTTCTAGTTCTTGTATTATGCTTAATATCATTCATGACCAACCGAGTTCATCATCTATGTTGATGAACTTGTGCTTGGTGAATCATACAATGACGCTCAATGGATGTTTATCATCCTACCTCCTTCCATGACCATCTTTATGGCCCCTTAAATAAGAATAGACTAAATATGTATACATAAACCCTAAACTGAATCGCCACTTTAACCAAACTCATGGTTAAAAGTGATGTATTATGGTATATTCATCTTTTTGATCAAGGTTCCTCATGATTTGGACTTCAAATGGGCGAATTAGTGCCCATGAAACACACCCGATTATGGTGTCCAAAATGAGTGCCTTAACAAAGATAACCTTTTCTGTAAATTCGAATTAATCATCATTCCATATTCATAATCATAAATCTAAGTCCATACTCCACCGAACTCACACACCTTCGTTCCCCTTGTAGGGTGACCTCGACATTCCTAACGTCTCATGGCTAATTACTTGCGTTTTTTGAAGCTTTGCAAACCGTGAGTACACGGCCCCTTTTTCGTTTTTACACTTTTGGGTGCAATTTATATATCATATAAAAACTCACACAAACACTTATACGCAAACACACTATTCATACAATCGAATCCAAAAAACATGCTTTATACTTTTATACTTAGAAATACATGCATGCTAGAAACTTTACTTGCACAATACTTTGTCATTAACTTCGTACAAGCCTCCCGTAACATGTATAGCGGTATAGGAGTAACATGCCGCCCATATTCTTGAGGTCATGTTAAGTTTATACATACAAAACGGTCTTGTCGTTGCGACGACAAGATTACGCTAGTGGGAATCCTTGGGTTGACAAGTAGGTGATGCATGCTAGATATGTCATGTTATGCCTTCGTATACGTTTTTGGCATGTGGATCTCGATAGACTCTTTTATACTTATGGTAGTACACAAAAACTTGTATGCTCACTAATACTTTATGTGTTGACATGTTACTTTAATATGTATTGCAGGACCTTGATGATGTTACGTTGAAAAGAATCTAGTAGGAAGGACTAGAAACGCACCAAACTTCAATTCATGTTTAATAGTTTAGTCATTACGTTACTTGTTATACTTTTGTTTCCAAATCATGTACTTGAATTGTTAGCAATGAAATGGAAATTTACGTTTTAAATACTTGTCACAATTAGTCGTTATGAAGTCTCTTGCAATCTCGTTTTCATCTCACTTCGATGTTTTCGCTATCGGTTGTGGTGTGGCATGAATATCTAGCATTAATAACCTAAGCATAACAAATAACGAGTTTGTTGGATTAAGTGATTTCATAAGTTTTATTGTGTGCACTTGTGAGTTTGATTATCTTATACATGTTACACCCCAAAAAATGATTAAGAGTAAAAGAGGTTTGAGTATACTCACGGTTTCCAAAGCTTCCACAAACGTGAGTTGATAAGACTTGAAGGTTTGGACACCAAAGTTACCCTACAATGGGGAAAACGAAGGTGTGTGTGATTTCGTGGAATTGATGATGGATTTGGATTCAGAATTTTAAATAATAGAAAGTATGTATACAAGGAAAATTACATCTTGTCTAGACGCTCAATTTGGACACTTTGTTTTAGTGTGTTTTCATGGGTACCAAATCACCCATTAGAATCCAATTTGAGGAATCAAGAACAAGGATGATATCTACCATAACTCATAACATTCAACCATGATCGGTTGATATTATGGTTTGGTTTGTGTGGTATGTGTGTGTGTGTGTATATATATATATTTAGTTAGTTAGTAATCCAATTTAGGTTAGTCATGCATGGTCATGTAAAGGTAGGATTAAAATCCCTTAACCTTGTTAATTCACCAATGTTTAAAATAATCACAAGGATGATTTTGGATGGTCATGAATCTAAGAACAAGAATAAAATCTTCTAATTCACCAAGACAACCAAGTGAGTTAAACTAGACACGTGCATTTCAAACATAGATAGTGTTTGAAGACTTGGTGTAGTTTGTTCACTTTGTTTACTTGAAAGTTGTTTGGTGACTTAGGGAGTGAACTAACTAATTAGCTAAGTAATCAAGTGAGGTAGGTGGAATCATAGTTGTAGAACAAATCCTTCAACATTAATGGTTGAAGTCTTGGTTAGATTGTTTTACTCACATAGAGACCACTTGGGATCTTTGAAACACAAAGTAAGGAGGCTTATGAACCTCATACTTACTGAATTAAACCTCAACTCAAGTCCCTCATCATGAAAATTAGTTGGGAACTTGGTTTGGTACAATACAGTTCAAGAAAACATTTGCACAAGATGAATGTATAAAAGCTTTGTTAAAAACAGAATTTAAACTAACATTGGACCTCAACAATGGTGATGTACCACCTTTGTTTACCTTGGTTAAAATTGGGTAACATCCCTAGAGGTTATCCAAGTGGTTTAGAGAAGAAAAACAAGAAAAAATGAAGAAGGAAGTGGCTTAAAAGCTCACTTGAAACTTTCTGCTCAAACTTGGAGAATTCCTTGAAGATTTGGGATGTTCAAGAGTGAAATGAGGTTGTTAAAAGTGAAAACATGTTAGAGGGGACTTGGATTTATAGTGGAGGATTAGGGTTTTAGTTTAAAGAAGGTTGGAATGTGATTTGGGGTGAAAAGAGGTGGAAAAGGGGGTCCAATCCGCGAGCTAAACAACTTTCTGCTCGTCAGATCAGTCTTGTGGACCATAAGGCTCAATCCAATCCGTAATGTTGTTTTTGTATTTTGACCTTTGTTTTTTGGTTGTTTGTTCATTTATGCAATTTCTTCAATATGTTACGTATTTAGGGCATTATTAGGTATGTATAAGCATGTGTATAGTATGATTAGGTATGAATAACATTTCGAGCATAGAAAAACATATAGTGTGGTTCAGTTTTGCATATAAAACGCGTATTCGTGTTTGATTAAATATTGTGTAAGTATGAATAATCAAGTATCAATAAGATGTGATTTCTATTATGATCAAGGTCTTGAGATTACAAGGATTGAAATGAAATACGAATTACAAGTAATCGGAAAATATAACGGAAATACGGGACGTTATAAACTATAGGTCAAACCAAAGTGTCCACTAGCGTAATCTAGGCAATGAAGTGAACAAGACCGTTATGATAGAATACTTAACTATGACCCTGATGCGTGTAAAATGCAACATATAAATCACATCAATTAAGGCATAAAACTAACCCTTTTTAAGTACTAATGTTGGAAAAAGAGTGTTTTTGTCTTTCTTTTGTATTTTCAGGATGAAATGAGCTCAAGTTCACAAAAGAAGCAAAAAGACAACTAATTCTAGCATAAATACAAGAAAAGGAATAAAAGTAGACTGCCCGGACCCTCAACTGCATCCTCCAAAGCAAAGAGGAGAAAGCAGAAGACTGAACACGCCCCGTGTCCAGCGGACACGGGGCCGTGCCCAAGAAGCAGCAGAAAAGACAAACTTGTAGAAGCTTCCATTGCCCACCACGGGGCCGTGTCCAGCGGGCACGGGGGCGTGGTGAAAGTACAGCAGGCGCATTAATTGTAATTGCGAATTACAATTAATGAAGAGAGAGAGTGTCAGACGGGCACGGGGGCGTGTCCAGCGGACACGGGGCCGTGCCCAGCCTTCTGTTCAGCCTATAAATAGGGGTGCTTGGTTTCATTCCATCTCATCCCTTGGCACACCACCTCTCTCACACTTCATCCACCACCCACCACCATCATAACACCATCATCCACCACCATCATCCATTGTCCATCGTAGAGTGTGTGAGTCGTCTCGGGATCCAAGATTGATAGTAAGAGTTCTTGACAATCAAGGCCATGTTTGCCTAAGTCTCTTACATCACTTGGTGAAGACAAGTGTTTAGTATAATACTTTTTATTTTTAATCTTTTGCACTTTTTATTTGGTTTTGTATTAATGACTTTAATAGCTAGTTACTTATGTTGAAGGTGATCTTTCCTTATCGTTTGTCCGTGGTGTCTTGGCGTTATTTTACTGTCTATATAAAATAAAAGATTTTCACCATTCATATCTCCACGGTCTATATGGAGGTATGTTGGCTACCTGGTCGGGGGTTAAGGGAACGGTTTGGTAAGGGTCTTGCCCTTGTTCAGCGTTTAGAGGTCCTGCTTGGGACCTGGGTCAATTTTAGTAGGATCTCCTTCAATGCCCATAGGTATTGGATGGCGGGGATCCAAACTCTTTGACCCCCTCATAAGTTAACTACTATTAATACTATAACCCGGCTATTTAGGACTGTATCCCTACTGACTCAGACTACTTAGCCGAGGGTAACGTCACCGCCGAAAGCGGGGCCTACCACAATTTGCATTAATAACTTAATTCATTATCTTTCAATAATCCGACCCTTTAGGATTGTATCCTTGCTGACTCAAACTACTGGGTTGAGGGTAACGTCGCCTTCAAAAGAGGGGCCTACTACAATAACTAAGATAATCTCTTAAACAAGTGCAAAAGTGCGAAAATAATCAAAGGTTATACTAATACACGTGTCGGATCCAAGTGATTCATCTTGTCTATCTGTTTTTATTTTATTTTATTTTTCAGCATTTAGTTAGTTTTTATTTTTCTTAGTTTAAAACATTTTTCTCACTTTTTGATTTGATTAGACGTTGAGGATAAACCGGTATTAAAAGCTCTTGTGTCCTTGGACGACCTCGGTATCTTACCAACACTATACTACGTCCACGATGGGTGCACTTGCCCATATGTGTGTTTAGTGTTAGTGAATATCGTGTTTTATAAATTTAAAACTTGGCTAAAAGTGTAAAAAGGGGCTTAAATATACATCTAAATTATAACACACTTCACGCACATCAGACCCCAAAACGGGTGGTGTGCTACTCCTATAGCGTTATGCATGTTAAGGTAGGCTTGCAAAGTTAATGACTTATAGTATGCATAGAAGTATTCTAGCATGTATAAACATATAGTATGACAAGTAGCATGTTTAGTTGTCACACCCCCATTTTCACGTGTCACCGGTGGGCCCGGTGTGGGGTACAGTGACGTAGTTGGCATCGTCATAGACAATCAACACAATATAATAATGCACAGCGGAAGCAGAATAGAAACATTTCAACTTTAAATAAAGTGCAATAATAAATATCACAGTAGTTGAAATGGATCCACAGGCGGATCAAATAAAATAAGAATAAAATAGTTCAACAGATATATGTCGTCCGAGCTTGTGAGACTATAGTGGACGCTCTTAGGAAACAACCAGCCTATTTCCGTATAGTACCTGCACTTAACCTTTTGGGAAAAATACGTCAGTTTACACTGGTAAATACAAATCGACTGACTCATTTTGAAAATGATTGGAAATTTATTTAAATGCACAAGGCATAAATATTTTTATTAACTTGGGATAATTATATAATATAAACTTGTGAACGAATTACATGCACTTATATCTCTGGTGGCCCGGGATCTACTGTCCGGGCTAGAGATTTAATTGACACACCACATTAAAGAGTTATACACGACGGGTGTACGCCTACACCCCGTGCTCTGGTCGTGGCCATCTCGTAAGATAATGCCAAGGATATCCGGGACACGGTCAATAACCCCCCAAAGCCTTTAAGTAAGACAAAACTGTTTAAACGAAGTCGCACAAGCTATTCAAGACTGTACACCTATAAGGCGCAGGACTTGTGCGCCCGATCAAGCGGTATTTTAAATACCGTACCCCAAGCCCGTATAGGGAAAATAAGTCAAAATGTATTTACCTGAGCAAGTATAAGTCACAAATGATAAGTGTTGGTAGCTTTTACCGGGCTTCCTAATCTGGAACAAAGGTTTATAATTAACCTATTAGATTCCTAACGGCCTTTTATTTAAGCTTAAGCTTTGACCGGTTAGTTTTAGGAATGATACGGTTTACGCACGATTAAGCGAAAGACCGGATAGAATGTGATTTAGACCCGACAAGTTTGAATACTTGTATAATATGGGTATACTAAATACATTCTGGATTTTGAAATAAAAATGATATCGTTTGACCCGTTTCGGTCAATTTACGCAAACTAGTTACGTAAACCGAACCGAACACGAAAAGGGCGATACGGGTAGACCAATGATTCAAATGCAAGTTCCCTAAGATAATATGCTTAAAATGTGATATTATATCAGTAAGTTATGTTCTATATTGCCCGGAATAATTTTAGACCCAATTTATGCCTTAGAAGGGCATTTTGGTCATTTAAAAGATAATACAAGGGTAAAATTAGAAATCTGAGTTTCGGGTCTGGTTTATACAGTAAATATACTAAATATAACATATTATATCAGTAGGGTATGACCCATATATCAAATTTATCATTTAAAACCAAACTATGCACCGTAGGGGTATTTTAGTAAATTCACAAGGGCTAAAAATGCCAAAACTGGAAATCTGAGATCATATACTTATACTTACTGTTATTATATGAAAATATGCTAAACACATCAGTAGGTATAGGTCTTATATGTTTAAAACAAGTATAACGCTTACTATGCGTTTAAAACGCTAAATATGCGATTTAAGGGCGTTTTCGGGTTTTCAAATTAAATCTGAGATTTTTATATTTCCAGAATACTTAAAATAACTTATTCATCATATAATTCAGTAGAAAAAGGTTTCGGGTCAAAAGGATGTGTAAAACTCATTTTATGGCTAAAACGGTCAAAACCGACATAAGCCGAAATGACTAGGCGATCTAGGATCCGTTCAGCCAAAAATTAATTAAAAATCATCAAAATTCCCAGAATATTATAATACATTAGTTGGTAAAAAGTTTCGTATCAAAACGTGGCCAGAAACGGGTTCTACGCCAAAAGGACCGTTTATGTAAATTAAGAACATAGTTTTACGCTAATGGCCATAACTCACAATCTGGACCACCAACTGATCTGAAAATTTCGGTGCAAGTTCATATATTAGAAATAAAGATTTCTATCCTTTCACTTTTCCAAAAATCACGTTTTAAATCAAAAAGGGCAAAATAGTCAACTCTATGCATAAATCGGAAACAAGCATTCGAATAGGCTAAGCATAGACTCAATCAAGGAAAATTCCAGAAAGTTTAACTAAAATAAAAATAGTCAAAAATACTTTCCAATACAGATCTCGAACATGCATGTATGAATCCGAATCGATAGTCTACGAAATAATCGTTTTACAAGACTTTCGGTTCCGATTCGTGTCTATACTATAGATTGTCGAGTTGATGATGATGAAAACACATTCTTATATGTATTACAAGTTATTTTTAATGATCAATCAGGTTGCATGTCATCTATATCATTAATCATGTCATTTTTCACAAAAATCGCTTCTGTTGACTTTTTAGAAATAGGTTTGACTCGACATTTAGCATGTATGTAGTGGGATTCAGATAGTGCCCTTTAGAGGGTTTGTTTCCCACATAAATATCAATCTATAACAAGTTTCAATTCGAGAAATGACTGAAAGAAATCCGTTTAATCAGAAAGTCAAAGGTTATGAACACCCAGTTTGACTTTTATCAATAAACACAACAAGAACGGATTAAAGAACGAATTGAAAGCTTACAAAGGTTCTATAGGTGTTTAGTGGACACTAGAAGTCGGCCTTGATGATCAGATTATCTCCAGAGAAGCTTTGAGAGCTCTTGCAAGTCTTGGTGTTCTTGTTCACAATTGTAAATGCCAAGAAATGAGATGAATTCGGATTTAAAGCAGAGTTTTTGAGGTTTACTGTTGATGTAGGCATGCAAGGAATGTTATTGGCTCAATTGGAGGTGCCACCAGCTGTTACCAACATCAAATTCGGGCCAAACTACCCATTTTTCGAATTTCTGTCGCTGGGCAACCCACGCGGCCCGCTTGGGCTTTCCCAGGCGGGTCGCCTGACCCTCCTGATCAGCCAACAACTTTTAAACTTTGGCAGAAATGGTCCCTGAGCTTGTATGCGCTGTTTCGGCTACTTTTCTCGACCCGTAAACCCCCAATCTTGGTTTCTAAGAACCTTAGGACTTTTACCAACATGGTAATGCCCTTGGATAACTTTGCGCTCAACCGAAAAGCCCTGAAATTCGACGTTGACGCTTTTAGTCCCTTAAGTACGGTTTTGGCCATAACTTTCTCATACGTTAACGAAACTTCATGAAATTTTTACCACATATTCTAGTGAGTATATTTTAGCTATACCAAGCTTCGGGTCTGCCAAAAGTTCACTCAGAGGTATAAATTAAACATGTTGACACTTTTGGCCCCTATAGTTTACGATACTTCACTTTTGTGCAATTTCCGCGTCGTATGATCCATGAACCATCCGTTTAAGGTTATAAACATTATGTAGGGTTATCATAGAGTCTATTTATCCATTGTTGACACTTTGGACCCTTACGTTCCATAGTTTTCACTGTTTGTCACTTTTAGTCCCTCTAAAGTATGTTTTCACATAACGGAACCTTATGACACGTGTCAAGACATTATTGGACGAAATTTTTCGAGGTGTTACATTAGTGGATTGAGTGTTTGCATAAGATTGATTGTGTGCATTTCTGAGTTTAATAATTTATACATGTTGCAACCCAAAGTGAATTAAATGTAAAATGGGTCAAGTATATTCACGGTTTGCGAAGATAAATCCACAAAGAGCAAGTGGGTTGATTTTGAAAGGATGTAATTCTCCAATTTATCCTAAAAGGATAAACAAAATGTGTTTGAGTTTATGGTAGTTTGATGATGGAACGAGTTCAAGAGTTTATAAGTATGAATGTATTCAAAAGTAATCTTTGTCTAGACACTCATTTGGACACTATGTTTAGTTGTGTTTTTTCATGGGCACTGAATCACCCATTAGAAGTCCAAATTGAGGAATCTAAAACTAAGATGTTTCCACCTTAACACATAATATCCAACCATTATTTTGGTTGGTACCATGGTTTGGGTTTAGATTATATATATATATATATATATATATATATATATATATATATATATATATATATATATATATATATATATATAGGATTAGGTTAATATACAAATGCCCTTATCGTACATTACGTACGCTACAATCTCAGCCGCCCGATCATCTTCCCGCATTGAATTCGCATGTTGTTTTTTTTTGTAACAATTTCGCATCTTGGTTTTTTAACATGCGATTTCATCAAAATTACCACATGCGAAATTGTTACAAAAAAACAACATGCTATTTCATCAATATCACATGCGAAATTGGTAAAAAAAAAAAACAACATGCGAATTCATCAAAAATTATCACATGCGAAATTGTTATAAAAAAAAAAACAACATGCTATTTCATCAAAATTATCACATGCGAAATTGGTACAAAAAAACAACATGCGAATTTATCAAAAATTATCACATGCGAAATTGTTATAAAAAAAAACAACATGCGATTTTAAAATGCAGGAAGATGATCTGACGGCTGAGATTGAAACGTACGTAATGTACGATAAGCAATATTGTACAGTACTTTTTACCTATATATATATATATATATATGTGTGTGTGTTTATGTCCAAGTCATAGATAGTCATGCAAAGGTAGGATAAATTCTTTAACCTTGAGATTTCACCAAAACACAAATCATCAAATGGATGATTTCGATGGTCATCAATATAAGTATAAGAGCAAAAGTAAAACCATCTAGTTCATCAAACAACCAAGTGATTTAAACTAGACGAATGCATTCCAAACATGGATAGTGTTTGGAGACTTGGTGTAGTTTGCTCACTTTGTTTACTTGGAAGTTGTTTGGTGACTTAGATGGTATAGAATGTACGATAACTAACTAACTAAGTAATCAAGTGAGGAGGTGGAATCCTAGTTGTAGAACAAAAGTTCCTTGTTCACACCATGCACCATAACACAAATCTTACGACATTACAAGTTGAGGACTTGGTTTGATTCCTCTCATTATGGAGATCACTCAGAGTCTTTCAAGCATAAAGAAAGAGGTATACGAGCCTCATGTTTTCTAGAATAAACCTTAACTTAAGCCCCTCAACATGAAGATTAGTTGGAAACTTGGTTTGGCATATAATATCCCAAGAAAACAAAGTAGAAAGAAAAAGTATGATTGTTCTTACAAAACTCGAAAATTAATCCTAATTTTGGATCTCAAAATGGTAATGTACCAACTTGGTTTACCATGGTAAACTTGTGGTAACACTCCTAGAGTTTATCCAAGAAAGGAGAAACAAGAAAACATGAAGAAAAGATGAAGGAAGTGAGTTAAAAACGCATTTTTGCACTTAGAACTATTCTTCCCAAAGTTGCAAAATCTTGAAGATTTGGAGTGTTAGAGAGAGTGTTTAAGGTGTGGAAAGTGTTTAGGAGGTGGTACGTGGTTGTATTTATAGTTGGAATTAGGGTTAGAGTGTTAAATGAGGTGGTTGGGGGTTGAAAGGAGGGAAAAAGAACCAAAATTTGCGAATTTAAAACAATCTGCGAGACTAGGTTCCATACGGACCACAAGGGGGTTCGATACGCTCCATTTGGAACTCTGAAATTATAAAAATCTCACTTTTAGCCCCTTGAGTTGTTTGGTTGGTTATCTTATGCTATAAACTCAATGTTTAGCATGTTTTTTTTAGGGTTTTAAGGTATATGTAAGTATGTGATGCATAAATGCGTATGAATATCGTTCCGAGAAATTATAAACTTAATGTATGGCTCGGTTTTTAATTAAAAACGTGTATTCATGATTATTTACGTATCGTGCATGCATGATTAAACAAGTGTAGTATAAAATGCATTTCCATTATGATCAAAAGTCTCGGATTACAAAGATTGAAATTGTATACGAATACAAGCTTTCTAAAAATAATACGTACGAAAACACGGAACCTTACATTAATAGGGTCATTATGTTACCTAAAAAACTTATTTTTCTTATAGGATCGTCGTATCAACAAGAAACTCAATAAGCTGACAGAAAGGCTTATTACCATTCGAAAGAAACAACCAGAGCTACAACTATCCATTGACGTGATGCCTACCCTATATAAAAATGCAAATGTCGTTAAAAGATTAGACTAGGTTTTAATGTAATGTTAAGTACAAATATTTATTTTAAATTTTGTTTTACATTATTATGCAATCAGTGTTAGCCTATTTATTGTCGTTACGTTAAGTTACGTCCTCTACCTACGTTGGTAGGGATACTACATGTTAACTATTTTTTTCTCTCTCAATGGATATTATGCATAACATACACACATTGGAGCTTCACTACATCCTTTGAGGCTCTTTCGTCCTTCCACCGCAATTAGGGGGGTGGGGGTTGCCATCGTCCTTTCGCCAGCACGTTAACGAGCAAACTTTGAGATTTTCGAAGTTGATGGTCTTTAAAGGGGGGGGGGTGGGCTATAGTGTAAAGAAGGCTTTATACCACACCCTGCAAGCTAAAGGTGGAGCCCACTGTGTGAGGTGGCGATGAGGTGGCGTGATAAAGCTCCTAGGGCCTTTATACCACACCCTCCAGCCGAAACTCCATCACCATCATTAATAATGTTGCCGTTCAACCATTGAAGACTGTCTAGATCCAAGAAATTCTCCATCAAAATGCCTACACTCTTTAATCTTATACCATTATGATCCTAGATCCTTTATCATTATGTTCGCTATATCTTATTAATGTTTAGTCAAAGACAAATCCATTCAATTTCAATATTTAACAGGTCTAATACATCGAAAAAAAATGCAAACGAGCAACAAGTTGCTCTGCTAGTTCTTTTTGAATTATAAAACTAAGGCTTTTATAAACTAAATTTTTAAATCTTTGATAATAACTTTACTATGCATGACCCGTTGGACTCGACTAAGTAGCTCCAGAGCCTCAGGTGCAAGGAAACCAAAGATATCTTATGCAAATAGTATAAATAGGTATTGGTTGTCAAGTTATGTACGCTTTCTTGTATTAGGTCACTTTGCATGAAGTTGCTTTCAAAGCGGTCTGACCCATTGTTAAATCAACTTTTAAGACGAGCTTCTTGATTTTTTTTTATTCTCTTTAAAAAGATACAAGAATTATAAACGTATTGGTTGTCAAGTCATGTACGCTTTCCTGTTTTAGGTCACTTTGCATGAAGTTGTTATTAAAGCGGTCTAACCCACTGTAAAATCAGCTTGTAAGGCGCACTTCTTTATTTAATTATTATTATTATTCTCTTTAAAAAGATACAAGAATTATAAACTTCGTTATTTATTTATTTCTCAAAATCATATATTTCCATCTATTTTCTTTAAAAAGATACAAGAGTTATAAACTTGGTTATTTATTTATTCCTCAAAATCATATATTTTCACCTATTATTTGTTGAAACTATTTTAATAATTAATTATAAGACGACATTATTTTTTATTATGACAAACTAATTTATTCTTAGTAACCACCAATACTTATTTTTTATTGATTAAATCATCCATCTATAAAATAAAAAGAATGCATCTTACTAGCACACCATGTACCAAAGGGACACAAGACAATATTATTATAAGCCAACGATCATATAGTAGGTTTTCTGATTCTTGATTACATCTATGTGATATGGGTAAACGAGATTTTCATAAATTAATGTATTTTAACCTAAAGCCAAGAGTGCTCAAATATTTCCTTTTTTTAATCCGATTCTACAATTTTTTTAACGCCAAGGTTCCATAATAAGAAAACAAAACATCTAGAGAAATCTAAATTAGTTGCAAACTAATACATCGAAATTAAAGAAAAACGGGTAACAAGCTATGCTGAGTATCGAAGAAACCATATATTCGAATGTGTATAAGAAACAAAGATGCTATCTAGTATCTAAGTTCTTTCCGTATCCATCCGTAGTGCTTTGTGGTTAGATTACCTCATTTTGTTGTTTTAAGTGGGGCCAGCATTTGGGATTGTTAATTAGAATTATGTAATTAGCATGAAATTAATGGGTCCATTTAGACCTTAAAATGATGACAACTACGATACCTTTGTCCTTTGGCATGCATTTAAGTTAAAGTACTATGATTCGGTTGACTCATTGGTATTCATTTGACTTATTTGCATGAGATCTGATCACAAGTATTGCTAATTCCAGATCATTCAATCAACGATTTTATACATCAAAACGTGCCTTTAATTCATTCGGTGTGTTTTTTAGCTAATTAAAAATTGTCTGAAATTTAAAAAGATGATGGCGATCATGTGCTCATGCGGTGCTTATTTGATTGACATGATAACTTAAGTGTTTTAAAAAAATGTAACATGCAAGTAGCGGATATCAACTTTGATTCGTCCATAACTCCATATATATAACAACATTTAACTAGTGTTGACCCAAGTGTTTGACTCATTC